>NW_013667649.1:17665-30698 GCF_000517525.1 Limulus polyphemus
TAAAATCTGTTGTTGGCAAATAAAAGGGCAAGAGAAACCACAAAAGCTGAGTTAATAGTTATTTCGTCTATAATGCAGCTAGCGTGCACAACATTTTAGCTCACCCACGTAATTTGTAATAAATAATCCTCGAGGAAATAATTATACGTGAACTGAAAATATTTAGAGCTCTATATTAGAATATGCTTTCAAAACGGACTTTTAATTTCCACTGGTACAAACTGGAGATGCATTTCTATTAAGAAATGTATTCTTACGGGCTAGGTTTAACTCCCGTTATGGCCAGGTGGTTAGGTCGTTCGACTCGCATTCCGAGGTTGCTGGTTCGAATCCCCGTCACACCAAACATGCTCGCCCTTTCAGCCGTGGGAAAGTTATAATGTGACGGTCAATTCCACTATTCGTTGGTAAAAGAGTAGCCCAAGATTTGGCGGTGGGTGGTGATGACTAGCTGCCTTCCCTCTAGTCTTACACTGCTAAATTAGGGACGGCTAGTGCAGATAGCCTTCGTGTAACTTTGCGCGAAATTCAAAAACAAACAACAAAACTCCCGTTACAGTGTAAAATATATTGTTTTCATAATACATCCATTTTTACTGGATAGTAAGCAGCAAAGATAAAATACATGCAGCAAGGTTAGTTTGCTCAACAAGCGCTAAACATTGAGATTCGATCCCCCGCAATGGACACAGCAGATAGCCGAATGTGGCTTTGCTCTAAAAAACAAATAAACTTAACATATATATATATCATCAGTATATAACGCTTACCATTTTGATCCCCCGTGACACGGTGATATGTCTGCGGACTTATACCACTATAAACCGAGTTTCGATACCCGTGGAGGGCAGAGCTTTGTGCTTAATAACAAATAACAACAACACTTGTAATTTTATTTTTCTAGAATGTGATAAATAACTGTGGTATGGGCGCACTGATAAACTTAGTCAATACCACAATAGCTAATGGTGGATCTGGAGTCAATTACAATTGTAGTTGAAGTTGAACCTTGGCACATCTGCATAACTGCAATTGCAATTATAACATGAACTTCGTGCTCAGCTACGCCTTTTTTGCCATACTTTTTTTTTAGAATTTCATAATTAAATATACTTGATTCATATCAGGATAATTTTGCTGCAAGACAATTACAGCAGCATTTTTAGCTTGATATTAAAAGCAGCTTCAACAAATCAAATCTAACTGTATCTAGCAAATAACATAGAAAGATTTATACCTTGACCAGAGACCAACCATCCAAATTAATTACACTTGAATTTAAATAAATGTGCATTGCTAATTATAAAGTCTATACAAAGACACTTTACCAAGCTTAGTCATTCGTAGTTCCACACTGTTCTTTAGATTGAATTATCATTATGCTGTCGTCTTCTCTACTGTAAGTGCCTCTAGGACCAGATGATTACCTTGGGTAACTTCAGTATAGAGGCAGCGGAGTCGCGAAAAGATACCTCTACCTTCTTAACACGCATGAACGTGAGTTATAGTTAGTGTAACTATTTCTCCTTGCATTAAATGTATAGAAATACCTGTTTGCTGTAACTGTTTTTAATATTCTTAAGTTTTTACCAGTAGTTATATTGCACTTTGTTTCGTTACTTATGATTTGTAGTGCAATTTTTCGATATTAAAAACATGTACCTGGGACAAGTACCTGCAGGCAGTATTATTTGAATGCCAAGAAGTCTCACAAGTGAGGACAGGATTTTTACTTTTCGAGTTACTTTATGGAAGAACAGTACGAGGTCCAATGCAGCTATTGAAAGAAATGTGGACAGGAGAAGAAGAGACAGAAGTGAGGAACACACACCAGTATGTGTTAGACCTCAGAAAGCGACTGGAGAAGACCTGTCAACTTGCTCAAGAGAGTTTGTATGCAGCTCAAGGCAGTCAGAAGCACTTCTATGACAAGAATGTTAAGGGTCAACGTTTCAAGGTCAGACAGAAGGTTTGATTCTGCTATCCACAGAAACAATAAACTCACCCTACTTTAGAAAGGACTTTCTGAAGTGCAGGGGTGGTCAACAGAATGGACTATAAGGTGAAAGTGGACTGGAAGATCAAGATCTACCATGGTAATATGTTAAAAATATATTTCGATAGGGAAGATCTAATGTTGGATCTGCAGCAATATTTCTGCAAGAAGATGAAGATGGACTGTTTCCAGTAATCTACGTCAGTAAAAAGCTGTTGATTAGTGAGAAGAACTATTCTGTGGTTGAAAGAGAGTGTCTGCCCATCATATTTGCCATCTGGAAATTCCAGAACTACTACAAGAAGGAGTTCATCATCCATATAGACCATCAGCCTCTTGCATCACATCCAGAGGTGCAAAACTGACAGTGTGAGGATCATGAATCCATCAATGGGACTGCAAATGGTGATGCAGACTGTATTAGTAGACTTTGTGAATAAACAGAAAACAACCTTTGTATATAGTAGAAAGAATATTATCAATATTTTTCTTGAAGAGGAGCTTATTGTTAGATATACACGACTTTTTAAATTTAAATTCGTTTAACGTTATAAGCTGCCAGAGCTGTTAGATCAAACAGCCAAGTGAAAATGCTGAAGTTAATTCTCAAGGTGAAACACACCATCATGGAACAGCTCGACTTTTCTTGTAAGTTCACAAATTCTCGACTTCAATGTAATCAAAGAGATTATTTAGAGCTTTAACATTTGAACTTACCACTGATCAGATTGAAGGGGATTCCCAGGTCACTTCCAGTTCCATCCTTCCCTGCATATGTGGGCTTAACGCAGAGTTACTTAAACTATCAAACATCTACAAGTCTAAAATCGTTTCAGCACTAAAATATTCCATCGACAACTACTTGAAAAAGTGTGAGGATGAAGAAGCCTTCACCTAGACTGCTACACTAGATCTGCAATGGAAACTTGGATGACACACTAGAGCAGAAGCTAATGAGCTCAAGCATGTGCTGATGAACAAAATTGTAGCTTTGATTTAGCAGAACCAGCAACAACAGAAGTGTGTTCACCTCCTCCAAAAACGCATTCAAGTTGGTTCAGGTCCATGGATTCAGCATCCCACATATTTCAGCTTTCCACAACCACCATGTCTCAATTCAAAAGCTGCTTCAACCAGATCAGTATACAGAAGGATGCAGAATCACTGGCCTAACAACAACAGCACTAAGTGAACTTTACCTAGCTTTCTCACCAAATATCATACAATATCGGCTTCATCTGCCCCAGTTGAGCACCTGTTGTCATTGTTGGGAAGGTCTTCAAGCCCGAGAGATGTTGTCTCTCAGACATTAGGTCTGAGCAGCTCATATTTCACAGACACAATAGACAGTCATGCTGTCAGATGCAATAGACAGTTAGATTGTTAATGAAATCAACTGTTCATGGACACATTTGTTTGAACAAATAAAAATTATGCATTTGTGTCTTTACTTTTACCTGTGATCATTGTTTCTCTATTTAGAATTAATAAACATAAGTAAACTTATTAATGTGTGTAGCTGTTTGTTAATGTTTGGTATAATTGTATTTATAATTGCAATTACTGCGGTATAACTGCAATATCAGCTAAAGATGGTGCTCTAATCGTAATTATAATTATAACTGGCCCCAAATCTTTTTAAGGAATATTAGAAAATGTATCACGGAGCTGAACCTTAATTCTATGACTCTGACTGAGCGCCCATGCAAAAACAAAGTAAAAAGCAATCGTTTTTAACAACAAAAACACTCAAATTGCAAACGAGTGCATTTAACGACGTAAGAGCATTTCATTGGAGATCTAGATCTGGTGGTTTACAAATCAAGGCTTACTTGTTCCAGACAAAGAGAGCATAACATTATACACATTTTCTACAAACAATCCCTCTCAGTGAGTATGTGCTTACTACATCACTCATGATATTTTCAATAGTAAAATAAGTAAGGACACAACTGACTTACCAGTGAAAAGGATCACTGTCCTACTTTTCATAGTGTGTTCTTTTATACTGCAATATTTCCTACGAGAAAATACAGGTGACAAAATAGTGCAGTGATCCAGAGCAAAAGAAATTCAGTCAACTTCCTTGACCAACGTTTTAATGTTAAACTACAGACACACAGCTATAAACGTATATGTATATGTGAAAGTTTTGAAAATTCTAGATGAACGTAAAAACACTTATCTTACTGAAATAAAGAAGACAAGAAGTAATAAGTACGCGTTGGATATTACATAACTCTAATATGGACAAACATATACTTGGTATGCCTTCTGTCTGTAATTCTACACTTTACTTCCTCTACAGACACTCAAACTTTCGAACATGCTCCAAAGCCACTACTTTTATGTTAAAGTATTATGAAATCCAGAACACATTTCGTACTGTGTGGTTTATTTTATTGAAACCAACTAAACTGTACAGGACATAATAACACAGAAGACGAATACATTGATTGAAAAAAGAACATTACTGAGAGAGCCGTCTGTTTCAAAAATTCACTAAATTTATTTTAGTTGTGATGTGTTGTTCAGTTGTGCAAGTACCTTTGGCCGAAATGATTTAAGGAATTTATTTTCATAACATTGTGAACATGCAAGAGAGCATACGTTTCAAGTAAATTTCGTATTGATCCTTTTATTTTCTCTTAAAGCTAAATACTGATTCAAATGATGTAATAAAGCGTTCTTTTTGATTAATATATACATATATATATTATTTGTATATTAACCAACAAAGAATCTAATTATAAATTATACTTTGCTCGTTTTCTTTCTTTCAGGAAACAAATGTACTTGCTATCAGAGTTCTACCGTCTGCAACGGCTACAAGCTGAAGAAGGTAGGAGAGACGTGTCTGGTAAATCTAGTGTTGAACGAGAAATAAGAAAACGTCTCATTCAGAGAGAACTTTCTTACCAACGTCGTAAGGTAGCAACATGGGGAACTGTGATCTGTATACTTATCTGTGGATCCATTTTATTAGTTCTAGGCATATGCCTAATTTGTACTGGGATTTATATTCCCCGTTTCCAAGAAAACAATAAACCTTGGCTGGTCACGGGTCCAACAGTTGTTTTGGCTGGCGTCTTAGTTTTACTTTTGCCTGTGGAAACAATCATTAAACGCAGAAGAGTGAAAAATACTGGGCATACAGAGGATAAAAAGAAATCTATATCTAAAAAAAAATTGACAAGGAATTTGAAAGTTCAAAGTTGGATGGCTAAGCGTTCTCAAAAGGTTGTGCCTGTTGCACAAAGCTCAAATAAACACAATGGAAGCGAGCTAAATGTGCAGCATATGCCTAATGAGCAAATGAATATCTTAAGCAAGATAAGCACTAATCCTCAGCGGCAAAATCATCTTTCAGATTCCACAAGAACACTAAATAATCAGGAACAACTGAATCGAAAGAGGGTACAATTTTCAAACAAACTCAACATTGCACAAGATCGTTTGGTTTCTTCTGCGATAATTCTTGATCCAAAGAAATTAGAATGTGATGCGAATGATATTAAAAAGTCTCAAGATTTAAAAAGTTTTTCACAAGTGTCTAGCTTACAAATTCCTTTAATCGTCGTGGAACATGGAGAAACTTCTCAGAAGTCGACTAGCCACGAAGATTCATCAATTCGTTTATTAGAGACGATAAGCAAACCTAGGACAGAAGACTACTTATTCAAGTGTGAAAGTTCTTTTGAAAAAACTACTGTAATATCTCAGAGGCCTCAAAGTTCTAAACTATACTCTGAAATCCAAAATAAACCAACTAAACTAAGCTATGACAATTTGGTACCTCCAACGGTAGTTATCGATCTTAAAACTTTAGAAAAACGCCCTGCGACCACTATTGATGTATACAACTCAAACTGTGTCGATATGACACCTTCATCGGTATCATTTGACACCGAAATTACAGAAGGAAATACAGAGACAACTAATGACTTATCCAAACCACAGTGTGATAATTTTGCACCCTTTATGTTTGTTTTAGACCCAAAAATAAAAAAGAAGGGTCTAAAAGACAAAGAGTCGTTGTTCAACTCCTCTTTTGATTTTATTGGTCCATCAATGATAACTGTTAAACCAAAAATCTCAGAAAGGTACCCGGAAATCTACAAAGTTTCTATGATGTCATATAAATCTCCAGAAGTTTAGAGCATCGAACTTCTGCGACAGACCTAAGATATAATGTATCACCATGATTCTGTGGATGTATATTTGTTACAAATTTCAGACATTAGGTGTCCAATAACACGCACATATCATAGCTGTATACGTTTCCCTGTATGTGTGTAGACCCACATTCCTCTATACATTTTATACATTGTATTTTTCTTTCAACAGGAAAGACATCAGTCAAGAATAATATCGTTCATATAATGCTTAATAACTTTAATTTATTGTTTTTACTGGGTTGCTTCTTATGAAACGTCAAAAGATGTTACCCGATTGTTCAGAATTATATTTCAAATCATTTCAGGTGTTTACTTGTAGTAATCGGGCCGGGCGTGGCCTATTTGATTAGCATATTGAGTTACAGCTCAGAAGGTCTAAGATTCGAGTCATTGAATACGTTCTGCACTTTTAGAAGGTGGATACTAAGCAATTCTAAGTTAGGAATGGCTGTGTCTGAACCTGGGGTATTTAACGTAGCCATAACAACCAAATATGAGCCTGTGGACAATAGTATGTATCCTCTTTCCAAAACTCTGGTTAATAAAAAAATGTATCTCCTTTTTTACATGCACATTATTTTTTTAAACTTTTTTATGTTACATTAAAAATTCAATGAGCGTAGCATTAAACCATCATGTCCTTTAAGCATAGACGGAAAAACCTATTGGCTTCCACTAAAATATAGACGTTTTACGCATACCAATCAAACACACATACTTGTGACTGTATCCCTACTAATATCTTATTGCTTCATACACCTATGCCTTTAAGTAGGCCCGGCATGGCCAGGTAGTTAGGGAACTCGACTCAATCTGCGGGTCGCAGGTTCGAATACCCATCCCACCAAACATTCTCGCCCTTTCAGCCGTGGGAACGTTATAATGTGATGGTCAATCTCACTATTCGTTGGGAAAAGATTAGTCCAAGAGTTGGCGGTGGGTGGTGATGACTCGTTGCCTTCCCTGTAGTCTAAATTAGGGACGGCTAGTGCAGATAGCACTCGTGTAGTTTTGCGCGAAATAAAACAAAAACATACAAGCCTTTAAGTATTGATTCCCTTAGAGTCTCATCTCTATATTTGTAGGTTTTTGAAGTATTCCTTCAAACACTAGATGATTGTTCAAGTTTTAATTTCTCATGTTAACGAGCTTATACTACTTTATAATTGGACTTCAATTGTCTAATGCAATAAATCGCACTGTGGTGGTTCCATAAATATTTCCCAATAGGTATCAGACTTCAAAACACGTGCTACTTGCCGATTGATTTTTATATTCGAGGTTCATCCTTATAGGTAATATTACATAATTTATTCCACAATAATAATATTGTTTATTTTAGCGCAAAGCAGCTACACAAGAGGTTATCTGCGCTCTATCCACCACGTGGAATAAACTCCCAGCGGTTTTAGCGTCGTAAATCCGTAAACGTATCCCTGATACAATGGGGAACCGCTACAAGAAACGTTCATAAATATGCAGTTCATGCTTCAACAGAGTTATTATATAATAACGGTTAACTATCTGCAAGGTTCATGTGGCAACATTCAAAATCACAAGCCTTTCACCGTAACAATATTAAATTGGTGTCGAAATGTTATCCTTGTCCGACTATATAACTCCAAAACGTGCGTAACTACAGATAATCCTCGGAAGGTAAACATTTTAAACTTTTATCGAGAGATGACTACCCTAAACTGTGATCACTTATTAATTCTGTTTCAATACAATATGAAGAAAATTAAAGGAAAACGTTAAAAAATTTACGTGTAAGTTATACTGGGTGAGTTAGTTGTGTGATAATGTCAATACATTTTCTCAAAAGGGTAAAGTGTGGCACAGTGGCTAGCGGGTTTTGAGAGTGAAGTTGAGGGTTTTAAAATTCGTAAAAACAAGCTGCGCTATAAGAGTGAAGGTAAAATCCCACTTTATAATTAGAAAAGAGTAATCCAGCAGTTGGAGGTGAGTGCTGTTGACTAGATGCCCTCATAGCTACCAGTTCAAAACTAAAGATGGCTATACGTAGATAACTTTTTTTATTAATCTTACTCAGTATTCATCATTAATCAGCTTGTAGCTGTTAATAAATATTATCTAGCGTTCGTCAAGTTCCAACTATAAAAGATTAAGCGTCTCATTACACTTATACAAAATGACTGTTTCTGTTTTTTATCATTCAGTGCGCAAAGTTTAACGATCATCATTAAATAGATATTGTAAGTACATTTTATTCAAGTAAAGTTTGATTAGATTAATTGGTTGAATATATGTTAATATAAGCTACATCCTATATTACAATACACGCAAATTATGTCCTTTCTCTTGACGTGACACCACGCTTAGAAGATAATGTAATTAGATGCTTTTTTTGCATCATACACATGGATAATAGTTTAGTTGTTATCCTTGTATCCAACGTAGACTTAATAAAGTGAGATTTTTATTTATGAAAAAAAAATGTATGTTCTAGTATCCTCTTCTTTATACCATTCCATTGTAAATATTCTATTATATAAACAAGATAATTACATTGTATATAAAACAAACGGCATGAGGACTATAATATCAATTGAAATATATTATTAACTGAAATTTAATATTTTTCTCTTTCCACATAAAATTTTGGTACATTTTTTATACATGTTTTTCTAATTATCATTTTTGCAGGTAAAAACCATAAAGTTAATAATTATGTGATATGCAAGCATATCACGTGTTTTAATCATTATTCGTTGATATGTAGAATTTGTCAAAATTTCTGTACATACAAAGTATGTTTAGCTCCCTATATAACAAGTTGATTATGGGAACAATTAAGTTCTCATTACGCTAGTTACACATGGAACTAATCACTTTACTGGGTATCACACAAATTCTCTAGCAGGAAAAATAGCTGCAATTTTACGTATGCTGTAATAAAATGGCAGTGGTCTTTTCTGTTGGCAAATCAGGTGACACTCCAAGGGCATAACCTGCCCTTAAACTAAATCAAAAGTGATCTACAGTCACATGGGTGACACACATACCCTGAGTAGTCTGGCCTTTGTTTTGTTTGTGTATATAAGGACAGGTTTTCTCACTATTAAAAAACTAAGAATATATTAGAGATTTAGCTTCAGAGTAGATGACATGAGAAGTAGGTAGAAGAGTTTTTCTGCTGATTTTCAACAACTTAATAAAATCCTAAATCACAGATTTAAACTTCTAAAACTTGGAATAATCTCTTCCGATAAAGTGCATGTTTATACTTGTGTTGGATTATGCTTATTGTGTGATTGTAAATAAAGATTATAATTGTGTCCAGTCTCTTTCTTGTAAGTCATACTTATTTCTAAAGGCAAAGAATTTCAGGCACTGCTTTATGATACAATTACTGTTGAATATCCTGTTATTCAGCGTTTCCTACTCTGAGAGAAATCAGTAAATCTGATAATACCACAGGTAGGAAACAGAAAATTTAGTACCACGACCAATATTTTATTACAAACGATTTCTGGACAATTGTAATTTTCCGTCCTCTTCTGAATCTTTGAGTTGTAAGAATTGAAGCTTTGAAGCCAAGAAAATTATATTTTTCTGGAGTCAAATAATGACAGTGTAACAGGTGTTGAGAAGCAATGACTGTCAGGGAGAAAGTTGATGGATCTAAAAGAAGTTCTCTCCTCGACATTGGACCTTTGCTGATGATGTAAAGGTCCATGGCTATTATATTATTATTGCCACAGAACTGGGAAGAAGAATTGCCATTATCTGGCACTGGAAAGTATGATAAAGTTATCCCTTTGAGGTTTAATCTCAGCATACAAGAGGCTTAGATGAAAGAGAATTGTTGCAATGATGTGTGTTCTGGCATTTGCTAGCAAGAGTAGAGCAATATCAGCTGTGGTCAATACAATGGATAGTGGGCAAAGAGACTGGGGGTGTCATTAGTGGACTACTTCCACCAACAGTAGCTGTTTCACCATCAGGTGAGATAGATGGCACAAATTGGTGAAAAGGGTGATATGTGAGTTAGTGTTGGGTATCTCTGTGCTGGATAAAAGTAAAACCTGTAGTTGTGTAGAGCTGATTGATGGTATAGCAGGAATTCAACACTTGTCTAAGTGTAGGGGTCCGTACACCAAACAACTAAATTGTTCTTATAATGTTAAGGTCATTTCAGCCTGGTGTTTACTGACAGTCCATGGTAGAAAGATCTATGCCATCTTCAAAGATCCCTATGAGTGAGGTCAAACGTATGACAAGACATACAAGGGTATTACCAAGGAAGGTCTGGAAAACTTTCTTAAACATTTCAGACAGGTTACTGTTTGGAATGAACAGATTCAGGGACCTGATGCTGAATCTGTATTGTTCAGCATTTGAATCAATCAAGTGTTTAGATAAGAAGCAGCATCACAGTTGCAATGATAATCTTAGACGTCTGGCTGAGTTCATATGCAAGCTAGGATAGTCATTAAGATGTTATGTTTGACAAAATGTATGGACTAAATTTTTTAACTACCACTCAATTAGCAGCAAGCAAGGACAGCCAATTGGTCTAGAAACCAATGGCTGAATGGGTTTTGAAACTCTTGTTTTCCAAACTATCAAATGGTTTTATCAGATTTTGGAATTACCACTCAATTATCAGCAGCTAAGACAATCATTTGGTTGAAAGGTCAATGATTGAAAGGGAGTAGCATTCCTTGCTTCCTGGGCTATAAAATGATATTTCATGGTAGAATGAATGAGAAGCACATTATTATTTTATAGTTAGGATGGCTGTCATTTTTAAGATAGACTGGACTAAAAGGACTTTGGAAAACTTACTCTCTAAATTATTGAGCAATGTAGCAAGTTAATATTTGTTTGATATTGATAACTACAATTAACTGATAACTACTCAATTACTTTACATTTAGGATGGTTGGTGTAAGTTAGTAGATGTAACATCTGGAACATCATCAGTTCATACCTAGAAATGTTTGCTAAGAATTTGAGAGCTCAGCTGATAGTGCCACGACCCATACTTTCTTGTTATTGAGCGATTTTTTCTGATGCTCTATGAAGAATTATCATTATCTAGCCGAGTAGTTAAGGTTCTCAAGAACCACTCATGGAATACTCATTTAATCTTTTGGTAGACTTGAATGTGTAGCTTTTATAAGTAATTGGCAGAATTTGTGTTGTTGTCCAGCAAAGAATGTAAATCATATCGTCATAAATCTAACTGGAATAGTTTCTATTTCATTGGATTTGTCTACATTTATTTGTCTATAATATTGAAGAATGGGAGGATCAAATCGTGTGTGTGGTGGTATGATATATCGCTAGTTTCGCTACTACAATACTATTTATTGTCTAAGACAATAAATGCACTTTATTGCGGATTGTTGTATTTAGCCTAGGTTGGTATGAAAGTGTGTTTCACGTGAAAGGTAGCAACAGTGCAAATATTAATCTATATACAATATAACTACAAGAATTTTGGTTCAAAATTATTATTCTGGCTGAGTTATCGTAGTGATTATGATTATATACTTTGTAATGCTTGCAAAACATGAGTTTTACTGCTTACAGAAGGCAGCAGGTTACAGCACCGTAACTATTGAGATATAGTTGATTGTAACTGCATATAATGCCAGTGGCAGTCTGTCTATAGCTACTAGCTTATGTAATGGTAGATAATGTCAAATTACATGTATATGGCAATATAAATGTGTATCAATGAGCATATGTGTGGTGTTGCACATGTGTAAGGAGCAGTATACAAAATCCTTCATCAGTGTTGTATAACAAATGAATCAACCACTGAGAATACAGCAACTATGCAGCAATTGAGTGTAGGAAAGAATTTCATTAGGATGTTAAAATCACGAAATATGAACTTAACTGTGGTCATTGGCCTGTGAAATATTATTTGAAGATATAGGGGCCTATTATTTTCATTGATGTGGATGAGAGAATGTTACAGTTTTTACATTGAAACTATTAGCAGATAGTGTATTTTTATGGAAGAGATAAGAGTAAGGGCTAGACTCACACTGTGCTAGGAGGAAACACAGTTTCACCTGTTGTTTCACTACTGGTAGGAAACAATATTTTCTGTAGAAAACGAAATTTATAGACAACGTCATTTATTATGCCAAATATAAGACTGGTTTGCCTAAAATGTTTTTAGTTATAAATGAACATTTTCAATTGTGTAGGCTGAAATATTTGTGGAAACAGTTTACAAATATTTTCTTAACATTGTTTCAGTAAAAGGTGCACGTATAATACATTAAAATGCAAAATGTGAGTATATAGCAAGAAAAGGTACTCACGTGGCATTTCTTTGTACTTGTCTTTAAATAGTTTGTCTTACAGCTGAAAGAAGTCCAAAAGGGAAATGAAATATTGGGGTTAGTGAATTATTCTGGGTAAAAAATCTAATCTAGTACTCATATAATAGCCAAGATATTTTTGGTTATTTGTGCACATACCAGAGCTTACAGTCTTGCCCCTCACTTCTTTCGTACTAGATCTAGATTCTGATTTATATAATAATGTTACGTCTCTGGTCGTTTGTTAATTTCTCGTATAATTTCTTTTGGATGAAACTTTAGCGACACAAGTCCTTTCTTAAATAAAACTAGTTTATTCTTTCTCAATACAACTTTGCAATACACTTAATTTCCACAGTCACTTTAACTTAAACACATGCTATAATTCATAACGATTCGCGCACTTTACTTATGGTCACTACCACGCTTGACTCAATTGTCCATCTCTATCTCTGCCTGTCTGCAATTCTCTTTATGCCATCACTTCATTTGTCGGCTTATATATATACAAAAATAGAGGGCACGTAGAAAAGACTAGAATTGCCACGAAC
>NW_013667649.1:30708-37258 GCF_000517525.1 Limulus polyphemus
ACGAACAGACATGATCCTTCTAGAATATCATGACGTGTTACTAGAGTCACGTGACTTCCGCTGTTGTAACAATAATCACACAGAAGTGAAAGGAATGTGGCTGGGTTCTAGGCTAGCTGCGATCTGTTGCCATGGGAAAAAAGTGGTGTTACAAGGTATCTTTCAGCTGTAACAGCCAAATATTACTAACTTAACAGTAATGTCAAAATATATAACTTGACCATCCCACTAATCTATGGTTGTAATGCTCATATTCTGAAGGTGAAGACATCCAATAATCAGAAGTCATGCAATGGTAATGTAAAGCATATCTACAGCTTTTGTCTTCGGAATCTGTCATTCAGCAACATCAATAAGAGGAAAGGATTAAGTCCTCTTTGAAACTATCAGTAAAACATGTTAGATACCAGTCATGCTTTGCCTTAAGTATCTGCTCCACAAAATGTGTCCAACAGATTCTAGGAATCTCTAATGAAAGCATGACTTTCTTGGACAAAGCAAGCAAGGACCAAATCCTGTACAATGACATCTTCTGGGTAACAGTTGAATATGGTCAAACTATAGGAACTTCATCAAATGGATTATAATCCTTGAATAAGATACTCCAAGAATAAGTCTTGTTCTCTATGTTTTCAATGATCATGGAAAACGTTTGACACCCAAGTCACTTACAATACTTCATGAAATGTATGAAATTTGCACTTCATAAAATTCACAAAGCTGTAAACATTCTTTATCCTGGTTCACTGAAAGGTTTTTTCTTTAGAAGATGAAACTGAGAGAGCATTCCAATTAGGGAAGTTTGCAAAATTATACCTGAAGCTGACTAGTGTAGTATTCAGGCATGTTTTTACTGCCTTATTTAACTATGAATTTTTCAAACGTTTTTATGCACACAGGTGTATGTTGTTTTAATTATATAATGTTGGTCAAAGAAGTAGCTAAGTTCTTTTTGTCATAGTTACTTATTTTACTGGGTAACTCACGTATGGTATCTTGTGCACTTTCTCGTGGGAAAGATTTCAGTAAAGTTGAAAATGCTATGAACAAGTTTACACTGATCTTTTTTTGTACTAGCAGATGAGGTGATATCTTAAGGACACTACATTTTTTTCACTGACAGTTCTCACATCTACAGTAAATTCAACATCTAAAGTGAATACATTCTTTTTAATTATTTCATGAATAAAGAAATATTGTTGCACATTATCACATGCTGTGTCGTGCCTCTTTTTTTATCAAATTTAGTAAGGGTCAGAGAATCCAGATTTACACAATGATACATTTTCTTTTGAACCTTCTCTTATTCTGTGGAACCTGATCACTCTTAAATAAAGTCAGCATACTGAGAATACCACGGAGTAGGAGGAATGTTCAACAGGAATAGTTTTTGCAATTTTCTGTTTTTCTTATGAATAATATATTTTTCATGTGCTTTTCTGAACAGACATTTTCCCTGAGTCAAAAACTGATGACCAAAGAAAGAGTAGTGACCAAACATAGATAGCTGTTAGAAAGCTGGTAGGTCTCAGAGAAAACTTCTCCTGGATATCAGACTTTCTCAGATGCACAACTCCTTTCTTGTTGTGACCACAGACTCAGGAAGAACTGCTAGAATCTGAGTGTGGGGGTCCTTAAGCATACCCATTCCTCTTCACCCCCAATGTTAAAAGTGAAAGGTCTATGCTACAATCACAGGTTCTTGTGAGAAAGACCAAACAGGTCTCTCTCTCCTGATGGCAAAAGAAGGCCTAGACTGTTTTCTGAAGCATTTGAAGCAGGTTACTGCTTGGAGTGACTGGATGCAAGAACAGGTGATGCAACATTTTATCTTGAGTTTAGATGATCCAGCCCTCAATTCTATTGAGAACTTGAATGAAGAGCAGCTTTAGAACTGAACTGGAACAAAGTTATAACCAAGTTATGTTGAGTTTTTGACCCAGTAAAGAAACAAACTATATATTGGGCTGAATTCATGACTCGAAAAAAGGGTTATGCTGAGATCTTGGACACTTATGCAGTGGACAGCATTATGGGGGCTCTTACTTTCAAGGTTCAGAATTTTTTACTGGGGCACTCCAGGGATTTGTGAGGATTAGTGAAAAAATCATCTGGACCAATTTTTTAGTAAAATACATTCAACATTAGAGGTTGCTACCAAGATTCCATGTTTTGCAATGCAGTGTAAAAGGCAGTCTGATCCTGGAATATCGAAAACAAAATCTGAGCAATGTGCTTTGATAACACTGCCTCAAACATTGGGAATACGAATGGTGTCCTTCTTGACAAAAGTTGAAGAAAAGCTTTATCCACTTTATCTGCAGGTATCACATCAGTCTTCTCAACTTGCATGGGGACAACAGCTGGGCCATACATCTTGCTCTTCAAGTTCTTTTGAGAGAAGTGGGGATTCAAGGACAGAGAGACACTATAGCCCCCACTGTTTCAGCTATCTGTAACGAAAGTCTTGTATTCGTTGAAGAGATACTCCAGTTTCAGCAACTTAGAGTGACTTGGGAACCTCTTGAAGTTGGTAATGATCTTTCTCAGAGGGACACCACTTCGAGGAGTTCAACTGATGGCTCCAGAAGCAGTGCATTGGCCAGGTGGATAGCAAGAACTATCTAAGCTCTAAGTATTTATGTTCCATGACCAGTTTATCCACATGGTTAGAGAAGGCAGTGATGTGAATAATTTGCAAACCCCTTCCATTATCTGCCCCAAGGAGTGACCTGCATCTCATCCAATCTCTTCAAAATTACAAGATATCAGGTGGCTAACATTGCACTGAAGACATTCATTTACCAACTCTTGTATTTGTCTAAGGAGCTCATCATTCATGTCTTTTACAATGATGATGTTTCCATAACGATAAAGTGCCAAAAGGTACAAGCTCTCGAAAACCATGGGTATGTGTATTGGCAGAACAGCAACAGCTGAAAATAAGGACTTGGAGACAAAGCTCTGAAGAACTTTGTAATGGTCAACAACCTCCAGTTTTTCAAAATCATGGGCATCAAATTGGAATCCTTTCTCTCTAAGGATCCAGGCTAGTGGGAATAAGACAAAGACTTTTTGAAGTGGAAACAAAACAAAAAGATGAAAGAAGCTTTGGATCATCAAGGACACCATGGAACAAAACATGGCCCTCATGGAAGGATAAAGTCGGCTTACCACCACAGATGAAGACTAAAAACATTACATTCTTTGGGTGATAAAGAAACATAAGAAGAAATTCCCTGATGCAAAGAAGAGTACCATTATGAAAGCTGTAGAATGGAATGTTGTTTTATTATGTAATATAGAAGCATATTAGCAGCTTTGAGCAATTAATTATTCTATGATTCTATAGTACATTTGTTTGCAACAATGTTTTCTTCCTTTTCCTCGAATATTTCAGGGAGATTTGCATCATTATGCAGCTTTTTGGTTGTTTGGGTAGCTCATTTTACGTGTGACCCAAACTGTAAGGCACAGCATCACAGGAGAGAAACTTCAAGAGCTGGTAGCGACCCTTAACATACTTTGGTTCCTTGACAATTTTATCAACTTTAGATTCTGGTCAGTCCTCATAAAAGTACGAGATGCCTCAAGAGAAATTACTAATTTCGATTTTTAACTCCTGAATAAGGGCCACCCTAGGACAGTATGCATCAAAAGATTTGGTGGTTGATAAGCAGGCCGATTGTTACATATCTTAGACCTGGTAAGTCAAACCAAATGACAAATGCAGACTTAAGACTGCTTTCAGTACTCAAGATGGTTTGTTTGAGTTTCATATCACGCTTTCAGTCTGTTTAATGTGCCTGACACTTTCGTGAGCCATATAAAGGTTACACTGAAGGAGATGCAAAAGGAAAGATGCCTGGTCTATGTCAATGATGTTTCTGTGTTTGACCAAACATTCAAGTCAGTTTCTAAAAACCTGAACACGGCGTTTCCGCCGATAAGTAAAACACAAAATGAAGTTTACACCAGGGAGTGTGTACTAATGCACACACAGGTTGATTTATGCATCATATTATAGGTAGGGATGGAATCTCTACTGATCCTGCGAAGGTCACAATGGTACAAGACTGGCTTGATTTTGTGTCTTATTACCAATGTTTTGTGGCCAACTCTCCAAGACCGTCACACCAAAAAGCTATAATAAAAGAATAATAATAAACAATCAAAATTAAAAATAGAAATTCATATATTAAACATTCTAATCAACACTTTTAACGAAAGTAACAATAAAGAAATAATAAAGTGTACTTTACTTACGAACCACACAATCCCTAGCTGTTAAATTCAAATACTGTCATAGATTTAATGTTCGTTGGACAATGTAGCTTCACTATAGCTGCATATTAGATGAACATTCCAGAATCCACCCTAAAAACCTCTTGTGTATCAATGAAACCCATTAAATAGCTCACATAGTGTAAATTTAAAGGAACATGGCACCCAAGATAAATTACTATAATACATGTTACTGTTTAGGTAAAGAGACAAGTAGCAGAACATTACCACGAGTAAAGCCAAAAATAAATATTTATAAAGAAACAAAATAATAAAGAAGAAATTATATGAATGCCTGAATACTAAAAATAGCTAGAATATCGATTCTGTAATTATATATAGAAATTTTAAATTTAATCAAATAGAACAATATGTCAAACATACAGTTACTCCAACGTTATCTTAATTCTGTCCCTTATCAATACACATGAAGCAAACAATAGGAAGTAATAAATAGTTAAATCTTCTGTAAATGCCAAAATGTAAGCGTGATAAGCCTCAAGAAACTTCAATAATAATAATAATAATACTTTCAGAGGAAAGTTACAACAATCCTAAGTATAGGAAATAATTAGAAAGCACTAATACCATCTGACTAATGATGTATGTCATACTATATACATAAATGTTATGTAGCTATTACTACTTATATACAGTAAAAGCTTAAACAAGTGGGAGGTAAAACAATGGTGATCAAAGTGGTTATTTATTGCCCTAAACGATTTCCAAAAGAATTATAGTGTAGACACGAAAGTTTTGAAAATGTTGTGATATTCTGTAAAATATTTAAGCCCATAAACAACAGAAAGATTATTGTTGATTTTCCCAAAAAGTTGAGTGAATTTTGAGTTTAAAAAGCAAAAAAGATAAAAAACCCTTTTTGTGGAAAATGAGGGTGAATTTACGAATTCTATCCAAGAAATCTTGTAATGTTGAACAAATTCTATTGTGTCCAATAATCAGTGAGTAGTAAACATTGTAACATAACTTATTTGAAAATGAAAAGTATGTAAAACTTATAATTTGAATGTTTGATTAATGATGCTAATATCTAAAACCAGATATTGTGCTTTGTTTGGATGATTAAATGTTGAATCACTACGTTGCAAAAGTATACCATTATAATACTGCATTGTCTAGGCTGGCAACACAGAAATTCTGACAGACCATCTTGTTACATAGGAGAACTTATCCATTTGGTAATGTCCCGACTCTGGACATCATGTAGAATATAAATATTTTCTGCTATAGTAATATTACCCCAATTAATGCTTCAGAAGTTCCAGAAAGAGCAACTGAAAGACCCACATCTAATGCTGGTGCCCCTTGCCATGTAGCAAGGTGAATCATAACCAGCACAGACCGAGGAACGTAGCATGAACGTACATAACCTGTGAGACTTATATGAGTGTAAAAAGGAGTACTGTACTGTTTTTATCAGTCATCTAGACTTCAACCTGTGATGCAGTTAGTGGTATCCAGAACTCTAAGGCAGGAAATACTTCAAATAATTTTAAATCAAACACTGGAAGCCACCAAAGTTAAACATACGTGTGTGTTAATATTAATGGTGTTTTTACTGACTGCAATCAATTCAAAATATTAAAAAGTGGTGTAAAAATTGTAGAGTGCACTTCCCAGATGAAAAGCTGGCCTAAACAGAGTAAACTCCACCAGAGAATTAATTATTGGTTCTCCTTAAGAAATAGTACTGCTGGATATTATTGGCTCTCTCCTAAAAGTGAACAAGATAATTGGTATGTGCTGGTCGTTACTGTTTACTTCACTTAGTGGACAGAGGATTATCAATTAGCATTATTGAAGCACAGTTTGTCACTGATGTATTTGGCAGATACTTTGTAGCCCAATTCAGTGTGTGACGGATTTATTATATATTTATTCTAATAGCAATATTTGTTTAAATTAAATTTATATTTAGAAATGTACATAACTTATACTGTTAAATATGTATTGCGAACTCCTGCCTATTCTCTAAAGTTGTAGAACATTCTCGAGTGTAAGAATCAACAATATATGTGTGTACGTAAACGCTAGTGTTAGCGTCAGTATTGTTACGTAAAACTGATATTTCGAGAAACTCTCCACACACCTATAAATATAATCAATGCGCCATGTCAAAAAACAGTATCTATTATTGGGTTGCTGTAATTGGTGTGCTATAAACTTCGTAAGCTATAACTGTGGTTGACGTTTATTAATCGGGAACTTCAGATATATTGACCAGGAACGTTTATAAAGTTCGAAC
>NW_013667649.1:37468-56469 GCF_000517525.1 Limulus polyphemus
GGTATGAAAAATCGGCGTGTGATCAGTGAAGAATACAGAGCTAGCTAGCTCCATATTAAATGAATTGGACCTATATCAACTCGAAACTAACTGGCTCATCGTGAACCCTCGATAAGACCTCAAGGAAGTTCCAGACTAGAAAGAAGACTTTATGTTGCTTGTAAAACTTTTGTATATAAATCATTGTTTGTAATGACTGTTATTGTAAATTGTATTATTGTTTGTGTATTAAAATATATTTGTATTAAAGAAAAGAAAACTATGTGTATCAATCTTGATGGGAATTATCATAAATTGGCGATATATCGGCATTTTTAACTATTAAATTTAAATTACCATTTAGCTCGGTTTCAGACCATTCAAAATTGTAATATGTAACAGGTGTATCCAAAGAAATTTCCATGGATCATGGAGTTAATTTCAATAGCCAGTTATTCTCCGAGTTATGTAAAATTGGGTGTGGTGAAAACAGACACTTTGACTTATTATCCCCACTCTGCTGGTTTAGCAGAAAAGATAATAAAGTGTTAAGTGGACGTTTGCAAAGTTAATCACAGAAGAGCCAACTGGGACAAACACTTGTAATATGTCATGATGGCACATCATGCAACAGAGATAGACTGGTTGCTTGCCAAACATGCTCATATTTTGTCGGATAATACTGCTCTTTAGATGTGATGTATGGTCTATCTCCGAGAGCAAATGTACCACAGTGTCCACAAGAATATGTGGAGGTTAGAGTCTGTATTGGTTGATATACAAGTCTGTGTGCCAACAGTTCGGAAAGGCCACTCTATGACAGGTGTTGCATTAACACAATTAAGGAACACATTGTGGAGACTGGATATGGTTTTGGTATGTGCCAACAGTATGGAAGCAATTGGCTTTGGCTAGGTGGATCTGTATCTCGTACAAGTTGGTCCATCGATATACAAGTTATAATAGTCCCTTGGCTTTTGTAAACGTGTGGTACATGTCCAGAAGGCGGCTATGTGTTATAAAACTACTGTGCACTGTTTAGAGTAGAAATTAGAGGTCGAGATTTAAGAGTTAGAAGATGATGAGAATACTGATTCATATCATCTCGACTCAACTGATGAGATGGAAGATAAAGAAAGTAGTACTCTACTCTAGCTGTACAAGATAAATCAGATGAGGAAGAACCCGAAGAAGAGGCACAACATAGTTCCCTCTTCAACCTTATCTACGCAAAAGTCTTCTTCCCATAATTATTTACCTGGATTATCATTTTATTTTACTAGGCTCTTATCTAATTATGTCCCAAATTATGTTTGTTATTTCCCTGTGTTTATATTTCCAATTCCATTTGTAGTTGTTTTAATTATTTCTTTTTCATATTCTTGTCACCATGTTCCACGTTGAACATGCGTGTACTTAGAACCTTTGCATTTACTTACTTTTAGCCAATTCTTTCTGAGCTTAATTCCATTGCAACAAAGATCGTCTGCTCAAAGCATCGCACAAAATAATGAGAAAGTTTTCATTTTGACGTGTCAGTTTACTGTTTATTATCATTTATCCAACATAGCTCTATTAGATGGTAAAGACATCGGCCTCTTGATCACTACAACCGGGATTAACTGCTATATCAGAAGTTAGGCCAGTCAATTATTTTATGATCAGTGACTGAAAGCAAGTAGCATTTCCTGCTTTTCAAGCTATCATGTAGCGTTTCATGAAACTTATATACTACATTGTGTGATTGCCTCTTGATTATTACAAAGTTAGAATGGTTTGTTGATTGCAAGATTAAAATAACCAAAAGGGCATTATGACCCTAATTTTCTAAGACACTGAGAGGACTTTCAACGAGAGACATCTATAACATATTCTATAATAGTTGTTTAATTATTATGATTAGGACAGAAGGTGGCAGTAGATGCAGTGTCTAGAATATCATCAGTTTGTAAGACTGAAAATTATCATTCGGAGTTTAAACGTAGTTTCCTGTATTTGTTTTTTTCCGTGATGTCAACTAAACTGTGTGGATTGACTAGTAAATGGCAATAAATTATCTTGATAATTCAGCTTCTGGTGTTGGCACCCATCTAAGACAGTAAATGTATTTTACTACAGAATGTTGTATTTAGCCTAGGTTGGTCTGAGTGTATAGCGATATATACTGTAGTAACTAGCTGAAAGAAGTTTTGCTGAAAAATTAGCCTGGCTTAATTATGCTGGGTAAAATTTCTTAGATGTTGCTGAAAAACATAAGTTTAACAGCTCATAGATGACAGCAAGTTACAATAACTGAGCTATCAAAATATAGATGGCGATGCTCCTAAGTAGCTTACAATAGTAATGTCACACGAGTCGAAGGCAGTGTGACAAAAGCTACGATTATATGACAATCAGTAATGTTGACACACACACATATATACATATATCTAACCTATATAAAAGTCATTGTGTCACGTCACGCTTGGTTTCTCGAAATAGGAGGAGTCATAAAAGCCAAAATGCAATTATCCAGATAGAATAGTTTGTATAAGGTCTGCCATTACGATTATAATGACGGGGGTGTAAGGGGGCCATGAAAGTGTGTGTGAAGTGAAACCTTATACGTGTAGTGAGTGTTGGTATAAGCCTAAAGTAAAGACGTAATGCGGGATCATCTAGCTTAGAGCCAAGTGCATAAAATTTATCATGAAAGTAAAAATACCAATTCAATTTTAAACTTATATCGTTTTTGAATTAAGCTATTTCTGTTATATCACCAACGTTTTAAATAAAAACCTCTTTAATCAATAATTTCATTTTATATTATCAGTACATAAACTAACAGCAACATTAGGTTATACTTTTGTTGCTAAGCAACGTGATATAAAACCCATTGTTGGAACGTAGTGTTACCAAGACGCACTGCCTTTTCTATATATTAGTTGTTAATACAACTTATTTTTACCAATAACCATTCCATGAACACGTCACGAATTCACTTCATGAATGATCTTAATTTTGATTGGCTAACAAAGGAATTTACCGACGTTTGACTCTTCAGCTGCAATTTTTCTGCCTCTTTGTTTGTCAAGCTCGATTTCGAAAATATATTTATTTCAGTTAGCTATAAAATGTGAGGTTAGGGTATGCTATTGGGTGTGGGTGATAGTACTTGCCCCGTCATTTTTGACGGGCTATACTCTAGTTTATATATATATATATGGCAATACGTGTTTGAATACATATTTATGTGGTGTTGTACACAGGTATAGATGTTACACAGTCATTCATATTTGTTGTAAAACACAAATGAATCAATCACACTGAGAGCACAACTATCAATCAACATATGAATGAGAATAGAGGATCTGATCAGTATGTCAAGACTGAAATATAAAGTACACTGAGCATTAGTTGAAGATACAGTGCACCTGCTATATTCACCTGATACTGCTAAGAGAATGTTTCAGTAATGACAATGAAATATTCAGCAGGTAGTGTATTTTTTGTTGGTTTGAAATAGCCAAGGAAAAACGCCTATTGAATCATTGTAGAATACACCTGACCAAATCTAGTTTGATGGGAAATTATTCTGCACAACATTGTCGACAGTTTACATAATATATGTTGAAAGTTTTTAACTTTGGAAAGTAAAGCTCTCCTTAAACAATTTGTTTAAGTTTTTGCATGTCAGGCAATTACAGTTTACATTAGAATTTTTAATAGGTTTAAAAAAAATTTTTCAGTTTCGTCAATTTATGTATAGATGAATGGCCTTACCTCATACATTGCATTTATTTTTATTCTTCATACCATTTTATGTCGTTTTCGTTTGGTTATGTTATCCTAACTAAACAATTATTAAAATTAATGCAATGTTGTCAGCAGTAAAAACTTGAGTAATAACTTCAAAATATATTAAATTATTATTTGTTTAAAATTTGGACAGTAAATATTTGGAGCAGGTGTATGAAAGGGGCAGTAGGAATATTTGGAACTTATTAAGCCCTGCACACCAATTACTGAATGTATATTCATAATAAAATATTGAATAATCTGTATAGAATAATCAGGTACAGAAGCTTCTTGACCAAAATTCATTAACAATCCTTTCAGAAAAGCATATATCTGACTACTTTACCCTAATTTGAAATACTGATTTTGGAGCCTCACCATACCACCACAGTTTATATTGCCATATCTAGCCATGCTGTATTTGATGACCATGCTTCTTTACAATAACACTG
Source organism: Limulus polyphemus (assembly GCF_000517525.1). NCBI lineage: Eukaryota > Metazoa > Arthropoda > Merostomata > Xiphosura > Limulidae > Limulus > Limulus polyphemus. Next base: position 41,677 of record NW_013667649.1, read on the forward strand.
CAGCATAGTTTCCATTGCAAAAGGATCCATGATAAGCTTAAGCATGATAAGCACACCACTTTTCCATACATGCTTTCCCTAATCGATCTAGGGCATGTGAAGACAGTTTTCCAGCAGTTGTTTCAACAGTCTGATCACACAGAAATTCATAGGCTGTGTCTAGCAATTTAACTTGTATTTCTTTATACGATATAGCAAGAATACTCATTTCAATCTCAAACTGCTTGAAGTATACAGAAGTTGAAAAACAGGTACAACTGGAAGTCTTATCTGGGGGAACCTGGCCCTACTCTGTTGACCTCATTTCCAGATGAAAATACAATTCTGTTTCTGGATGGTCATGATTCATCAAATTTATCAATATTCCTAAGTTTTCCAACATAATTAAGAATAAGGGATATAACCACCTTGGAAATTATAAGTTGCTAATCTGAACATATCTTTATGATCTGAGCATAAGAAAATTTCTCACCAGAAATGGCTGTTGCATATCCTTCCCAAAAGTGCTTAAGTTGCAGTGACATCATACTATCTACGAAACACCAAACAATGTCAAAATGTATAAATTCCATTCCACCATGATTTTATATCAACTGTGATTGTGACATTGTTGATATACATATTCAAAATCATTTTAATATAACATAGTCAATCCTCTGTAGTTCACTCTGTTGTAATTCAAGGTTGAGACAGAACCAAGCATAAACATAGTTCTGAGACAAAGTTTGAAGTTTCTAAATGTATTTTACAATACTAAAATATTACTTAAAACCACATATGCTAATAAATATTTTATAAATGTACTTATTTTTTAAATGACAAATTAAACAACTTTTATGTTTATTAGTTGTTAGAAAAGAATATAAACTTCATTTCAACTTTATAACATTTTTAAAACACCTTTAATATGTTGTCTAATTGTTTTTGTTTTTTAATATCTACAAAATGAACATACTGTGTATGTCTGAATTAATATATTTACACTTATAAGATATGCAGTTTTCTTTTTATACATAATACAAATATCAAGATAACTTGAAACAACCACAAGCATTTTTCTGGTAAAATTGGTTTTAATTTTAAAAGTTACAACAAATTGATCACATCTTTAAACAGTTTAAAATTAAGAATTTCACATCATTTATAAAAATATTTAGCATAACCAAATTTCCAAACTACAAATGAATATATAGAAAGTAATTTTCTTAATATGGAGTTTAAATGAAAACTAAAGTATTTACATTTTAATTATAATGAAAAAATACTGCATTGCCTATACCTTGTAGAAAATTAGAATACTAGTTTTTCAGAGAATTATAGAACATTTGATGATTTTCTATATAAGAAACATTCTCAGAGATGATGTCACATATGGCAGACCTTTGAGTTCCTAAATAAATTTTGAGAAAATATCTTAAATTTATTTTTATGTAATGAATAACTATGCTTCATCTACAGATTATTCATCACCAAGTTCTTAATGTTTAACAGGAGTTAGGAATACTTCTGCATTTAAAAAAAACATTAAAAACTTTCTCTGGACCACATCAAACAAAATAATATGGTTTATATTATTACAATTCCCTTACAATGAATTAAATTATACAGTTTGGAATGCAAACTTTAATTGAGATATTTGGAAAATCAAGTTTCTTGTAAAAAAGAAAATTAAGTGTGTTAATTTACATCAATTAACACAAAATGTTGCATCTTGAAAACTAAAATATTTTATAATCAACTTCCAAAGTGAAAAGAAAAAACCGTTAAACCTATAGTATCTAACACACATTAATGTGTGACATAAGCTACATAAGTTATTTGGAACAGACACTAACAACTTGCATGAGATAAATTTATCATGGAGGTAATATGCTGATACATACTTCACATATACTAAATCTTAGTTTCAAAACTGAATTCTAGTTCTTTTGGTATTGGTATGTTCTGCTGCTGAGCATACTGCTTGAGGGCTAGATACTTCTCACGAATGTTGTTAATTTCTTCTTGAATTTTACGATTTTCTTCTCGGAGTTTGTTGATTTCTGTTACAGTTACAGTTTTGTCATGCTCCAATTCATCTTTCTGTTCCATCCGTTTATTTCGACAACTAGCTGCATAACCTCGGTTTTTTAGCGTTCTCCGACGTTGTTTCATTTTTACAATTTCTGATCGATTCAAACCAGACATTTTAAGGTGTCGGTTTAGCTCTCTAACGGATAAACTAACAAGCTCATCATCACTTATTGGCATTCTTCCTAGTTCACTGCCACTGCTCTCATTTCCATCATCAAGATCTCGCTTTCAATCAGAAAAAAGAAAAGCTTAAAATTTACAAAATTGCATCAGAACAAGCCTAACTGAAGTATAATTAATATGAAAATAATGGAAGACTCTTGCATAAAATTAATATTACTTTGCTGAATCCTTCTTTTATTAAACTACAAAGGACTATTTATCATGACATTTCAGCTAAGAAGCAAAGTTTAACACAGGACCTCTCCCTGAACTACAGGCACCTTGCCAGTAGGTGTCAGACATAAAAAATCCATGATTTTTCCAATTTTGGTGAAACATATATAGAATGCAGCACACAATAAAACAAGACAATTACAATCTATAGTTTCCAAACTGGACAAAAACTGAACTATAATTGATCATATCTTTAGTAGAAACCCCATAGTTGATGACAGTACTTCTGGTTTGGCAACAGGTTCAATAAATGAGCCTTCTTCTTCACCTGTTGTTACATCTGTTTTATCAAACCTTAGCCCAACAGATGTTAAGCAAATAGCTCCAAGCCCCATTTACCATGTTCTGGAACTTTGATACTCATCAACTTCATCATCAACCACAATTACAGCCATTTTGGATAAGACCACAATGGACTTTTTGACAGCCCTTGTTGAGGCAAATTCATCTGTCAAGCCCAAAGATACTGTGGCAGCATCAAAAATAGATTCTGTGCTTATAAGAACAATAGTAATGATATGGCCAGATCAGAAGATCAAGAACAAAGTCTCCAACCTCAAATGGACAATGAAGAAAGGTCACATAATTTGATTTGGGAATAATAAAAAAAAAAAAGAGATAATAAATTTGCATGTATGTGACCATTGCTGGTAACATGGTGCAGCTACTCTGAAACCTTGTCTCTCTAAGACTGCTCATAACCCCCAACTGAAATATGCTACCACCATATGGATTGTATATTTGGATACAGCAGGTTCCAGAATTTCCAACTGTGTATGCAACACCACCAAGAGACAATTGCTGGAATTTCTTGTTTCTTGCCCTTCTAATACAAAACATTATTTCACCTCTGACTGAGGGAGAGATCCTGTGTTAATATTAAGAACACATGAACAGAAAAGGTGATAAAAAAATAATATAAACACCTGAAATAAGGTTCAAGATAAGTATGAAATTTCTGGGTGTTAGTTCATTTTGGTTTTTGTTTAATAGAATGGTGCCCCAATATTTGTTAACTGCAATTTCTGGGATGTAAAAACCCCATTCAATGAAGTGATCCAAAACAAGCACAGCTATAAAATTATCAACTGCCAATGATGCATTTTCTAACTTACATGCACCATCTCTAATAAAAACCACAGGTTGAATAAAATGTTTATTTAGTCAAAAACACACAAGAAAAATGTAATGCATGCTTAATAGTACAGAAATCCAAACCAACTGACTAAACATATGTATTAACAGTGAACTACAACATAAAAAAAATCACAGAAGTAACAAAACTACATTACGATCAAACAATCTCACTATATGTACACAAAACAGCTTTATTAAGAGGTATCAAACTTATTATGAAAGAGAATGTCTATCCTTAATAATAAGAAAATATTTATAGTATATTAACACTATACACAAAAGAAATATATGATAATCATTACTTTTCTTTCACAAAGACTACTTCTAGACATTATCATTTGTCTCTGCAGTAGAGAAGTTATAACTATGTAGCATTTTACTAGAGAAAGTAAGTGTTATTTGAAGCTTAGAATGGTTTACTTAGTATATTTCAGTTAGATTAGTGCAGAGCTAGGTGATTAGTGGAGTTTGAAAATCAATCTTCAGACTCATTAACCTAATTGATTATTCTCACACAATACTTGGATATTTGAAATAATTGAAAATAGTTATCATTGGAAACACTAATTTCAATTAGTTAATCATTTTTATGAGTTATGACTAATTAATTAAGCTGAAAACCTTGAATGAATCAAAAATAAGGAGAAATCATAAGAACAATATTTTGATGACTTGGATGGTTGGAATAACTGAATATAGTAATAATTGGAAATACTAATTTCAATTAGTTAATCATTCTCATGAGTTGTGACACTAATTAATTAAGCTGAAAACCTTGAACGAATCAAAAATAAGGAGAAATCATAAGAACAATATTTCGATGACTTGGATGGTTGGAATAACTGAATATAGTAATAATTGGAAATACTAATTTTGATTAGTTGATTATTTTTATGACACTAATCAATTTAATCAACTGTTTAACACAACACTAAACAGATACTCACAGGTTATCGATTATATGAATTAATTGAGTTAATCACATAGCTTGAGGTTTAAACACTTTTTAGGTTTTATTACTGTAACTATGGCTAATCATTAAGTTATGATGCAAGACCTAATATTTAGATTGAAAGTATTTAGGATAGTGAAGATATTAAGCATTATACTGAAATAAGAAATTAGCAGAAGCATTAGTCAAATAAGGTAGCAATGTCTAGATCATGTACACATTAATTCCTTGGTGGTAAGTAGAAAGATTGAGAGATGAAAAATAGATAAACCAAGACCAGACAAGGTTTCCTTCAGGGTTTTGAAGGAGAACAAAGATCAGATATGCAAGCCTCTTTCATTTTTGGTAGATCAGTAGACAATGGGGATAGGACCTGAGGATTGAAGAGCTTCTTATGTTGCTTCTGTTGTTAAAGGGGAGTGATAAGAGTTGCTCTGGAAATTATAAGTCAGTTAGTCTTACTTCTGTAGTGGGAAAGATTCTAATGTCTGATAAAAGGAGCTTTACAAATCATTAAGTGGAGTATGATATCACACCTGAAAACCAACATGGACTAACAAAGGAGAAATCTTGCCTTAATAATCTGTTCTCTTTTTTTGAAGACATTACTTGTTAATTGGATGATGGAAAGGGCGTGGACTTGGTGTATTTAGATTTCAAAAACTTTAGACAGGTACTACACATAACATTAGCTAAGAAAGTCAAATTGTAAAGGGTTGGGACAGTCTAGTTAATTGGATTGTAAGGCGTTTGGATGGAATAAAAGAAGACTTATTTATGGAGTCCAGTATACTGGAGCCATATTCAATAGTGAAGTTTCCCAGAAATCAGTACTGTGGCCTTTACATTTCCTAACTTACATATTGATAATGACTGGTTCATAACCATTAAATTACTAAAGTTTGCTGATAACATTAAAGTTTTGGGTATTTCTAGTTGTACTGAACACGTTGAGGTATTAAAGAATGATTTGGATCAATTCTAAGGGTACACCAATAGGTTGGTAGGTTACTGGTGTGGCACCAATATAAGGAAAAATCATATTATCGACTATTGGTCATTTTTGTTTGTAGCCAATAATATATACTGATATTTTTGCTTCTCGTTGCACATAATGTTGTGATGATCACTGCTCAAATTATTAATATGTTGACCAAAGTAGCCATTGTTACAAAGCTCTCATCATGGTCATGTACAATTCTATGAAGACCACACAGGCCATCAGTTTTAATGTTGCTTAGTGCTCCAAATACTGATCTTAATAGTATTGCACTTGTTAAAACAGTACGGTAATGTGTTTGTGTTAGTTTCTTACAATTATAAGCATTTTGAATATTAATAATCCAACCCTTAATAATAAGATTATTCCTAAAAATACATCAAATTTTATTTCCACATACATTTATTATGTCATAATTGAAAGTGAATCAGATATGAACAATACCATAGTTGACTTCTATTCTAATTTCTTGTCTACAAAACCCATACTGGCATGGTTGTGGCTGAAACACATCACAAAGTCAGAGGTTGCACCATAATGTTGGATTTAACCCTCTGTATTTGAGTTACACTGTGAATCTGAAAGTCTTCTTTTATTCTCTGAAGTGTTGAAGTGTTTAGGCTAAATTTTGTAAAATAAACTGAATAGTTTTATGCTGCCTTTTGTGGTGAAATTATTAATTATGTTTGCATGTAAGAAAGGTTCTACTATAAACTAACAAAAGTTAGTTACAATGAAAAGTTAATATACATGTGTATATATATTTTTTATTTTGTTACATTTTTATATAAGCACTAGTGCAAAGTAATTTTTTAAACTTTTTTATGATTGTTATTCTATTTATTCATTTTCTGATCTACATTCACCAAATAAATACTATTTGTGAATTTTTGTTATAAATGAAACCAGGAAAAAAATCACCTACAGGGTAAATTTTAATTTGCTTCAGTAGTTTAAAGTACCTTACCTGCACTAATACTAAATATCAGTATTGGCTAATATGGTTGAGTAATTACAGGCTACTGATCGATATCAGTCAAGAATATCTTAATTGATTTATCACTAATAAATTGGTCACTCAAGCCTTCAAATCAGTGCTCTGTTGCTAGTAGTAAAGCTAATAGGATTTTAAGGTGTATTTATAAACATATTGATATGATTGCAAATCAGAAGAGGTAATTCTCTACACAATCACTAGTTAGGTCTCACATTGAATACTTGTACAATTTTGGTTTCTTTTATTAAGAAAGGATATAAACTTACTGCAAAGGGTTCAGAGAGGTCTATTAAGATGATTGCTATTTTTGACAGGGTGATAAGAGATGCTCTCAAAATTATAAGCTATTTAGTTTTACTACTATAGTAGGAAAAGTTCTAGACAGTCTGATAAAAGCTTTATAAGTCAAAAGAAGTAATTGCCTCTTTATTCTAATCATTAATTAGGCTTCACTTAAAATATTGTCTAGTTCTGCTCTTATTATTTAAGAAAGTATATTAACTTACTGGAAAGGGTTCAGAGAAGGTCTACTAGGATGATTCTGATGACGGAAAGGTTATGTAAGGCAGATAGGTTAATATATCATAATTTCTCGTAACAAAATCAAGGGTAAGAAGTGATCTTGTTGAAGATCACAAGATTATCCAGAGGATGCATAAGTTAAAGGAATTTGAATTTTTTTGTTTTATATTCTGAAGATGACAGGACAAGAGGACACAAGTCTAATACTTACAAAACATTTTAGGGATAACAAGGGGCCTGTTCATTAATCAAGGCTGACCCATCCAAACAGAAAAAAAACAACTCAAATCCAGCTCTAATAATTTAAATATTTATCAAATCTCATCTTTATCTTACTACATCTACCACATCTGAAGGATTAGGATGGTGAGATTTTTCAGTAGTGAAACCATGTTGATTATCCAACAAAAGTTTAAACATTGTTAAGTAATTTTGAAAAGCACCTTTTTATCAAGTTTTCAAAAACTTTTCCTACCACTAACTTCTAATCCTCTAGTACCTACCCACTACTCAAGAACTCACCACAAAATACAAGCACATTCCTTTTCAATTGCTCATTGTCCTGTTTAACTAACTCCCTTGATATTATAAGGCTAGGATCCAGTTAAGACTGTTTTAGTTTTCTAACAGGGTAATTGACTTAAGTTATGGTGCGAGTTTCCATTGGCAATAGTGGAGGCCACCACTTTATAAGAGCTTAAAATGAAATTAAAAAATTTCCTGAAAAATAACTAACAGGATCAAACTTGGCAAGCAGACTCAGGATGGCACTATTTGAAATTACTTTAAGTGTGATTAATGGCATTAATGAATTTTCTGCTTTCACAACTCATTACTGTAGCCTACCTTTGTAAAAGTAAATTAAACCTTCTTAAACTTAAAAGTTAAAGAAAAATAGATACCTCTAAATTTTAATTGATATATATATATATATATATATATGTATATATATATAAATATGTTAACCACTAGTCAAACAACATTACTGTTTACACAAAGGTACTGAAACTAACTCTCTAACAACGAATTTTAAATCTTGCGTGTCATGTCTACATATGACATTAAATAATTAATATCATAACACAAACGTAGCCGTTCATTGTAAGTGTTGTTTTACAACTTAGCCTACACTTTATAAATATAATGTAACACTGTAAACTGTAACACTAACAGGAAGTTGTCAGTATCGTAATTTTTTTTATTTTTAAACGTTTCATCATGAATGAAAATTGAAATGTAACACTTGGGTCACTAACTCTGAGGCACTTACCTTCATGGCAGCGTCTTCGGTTCTTTTGTGGGTTTCTTTTCGCCTACCTTCTTTCTTCATGATTTGCGAAATCTTTTAACTTGCAGTTAAATGACGTTAATCGGTTTTTGCTGAGTCACATAGTAGAGTCTAGAATAGTGCTGTTTAATCACCGTCCAATTTCTATCTGCCAATTTTATTTCGCAACATAAACAGTTCATTACGCCCTCTATATTTATTCAAATATGGACATATAAGTAAATAATAGATAAATAAAATAAAATGTATTTGGTATTTTCAATCCGAATGGCAGTTTATGTGACACATGGGCTAAGTTGTTTGTTTACAGTTAAGCACAGATCTACACAATAGGCTATGGATGTTGTGATCACCACGGGTATCTAAACCTGAATTCTAGCGTTAGAAGTCTGAAGACATACTGCTGTGCCACTGGAGGATACTCATGGGCTAAACGGCCAAGACAGAGACCGAGCATTTAGACATAGCCGTCCATAATTTTAAACTGCTGAACAGTGCGAGAGGAAAACAGCTGGTCAGTAGCACCTGTCGCATGTACGGCACATCAAGGGGTTATTTTCCTTTCTTATTGTTTTCACTTACGGTCGCAATTTTGACGTTCGAATGAAATTTCGTAATGTTTGTTGTTGATTGTGCACCGCCTTAGCATAGCAATTTGGTCTAATTTTGGGCATTCTCACTGGGTTTTATAGATCCTTAATGTACCAGTTCCCAAAATGAGTTCCTAGGGCTGTTCACAAGAGAAACGTATAATAAAGGATGATAAAGTTGACTGATTGGTTGTATAAACTGTTCAAGTGAATTGAATTGCATTTTTTTTTTTGTGTGTGTGTGTATGTGGTATTTTTAGGTTCGAGAATATATTATTTTAAGCTATATTTCCAATGTTTTAACTTAGATGTTAGTTAAAGGGCGCACGACGTTAAGATCAAGAAACTTCCAGTAATATCTAGACATGGGTATATTATTTATAAATACGAGTTAGGTCAGTGAAGTATTTATTAATAAGTTGTTAAGTAGTGATTGACAATTCAGTAAAATCTTCAGTGTGTGTGAATGACCAACAGAATATTAATGGAGTTAAGTTATTCAGTAAGAGCTAGTGATTCTGTAAGTTAATCAGCAAGTTAGATAGCAGTTATTACAAATCAAAAAAAATCTGTTAAACGTTATCGGTGTATTAGGCTTCAGTAGTTTTAGAGTTTATGTTGGAAAGTTTTTGTGTGAACTTAGTCCTGTAATTGCATCAAAATGAAGCAAACATTATTAAAGAAATAAAGTAATTCGTTACCATTATTGGGTTGGACTTTGCATTATTTTTGACCAATTAATCTAAAACAAGCCACCCAATAGTAGAAATTGTTTCAATAACTGTTGTCAGAAGTGAGGTTATTTTGGTGAAGATAAAATATAACTAACTAAACTTCAACATCCGGTTTCAGGATGGCATCACAAAGTAAGATTTTAAAACTGTGTGATATGATAAAACAATGGAAAAAATAACAGACTGAAACAGACAAAAATTTAGGAAAACGAAGAAGAAAATTTAGAAAGATAAAAAAAGAAAGAAATAGAAAATTAGTAGAACAAAGGGTATTTAGAGAAAAATTAAGAATAAAAATAAACCTGATTGAAGACAAGGTCTATAAAGCTTTGTTTGTTTGTTTTAGAGCAAAGCCACATTAAGCTATCTGCTGTGTCCACTGTGGGGATCGAGCTCTGGATTTTAGCATTGTAAATTTGTAAACTTATTGCTGTCCTTTTGGAGGACACAGTGAAGCTATTAGGAACATACAGAAAGATTACAACAACAATTTCAAAGAAGTGTAGATGTACGTCAAAGAAATACAGAAAGGTTGTAGTGACAAAACTGAAAAAGCACAAAAAGAAGTCAATGAAAGAATGAATCACTAGGAAAATAAATGATAAATGCAAAGCACAAACCAGCCACTCCTCTTTCTACATCCACCCAAGAATTCCCTAGTCAAAGCACAATTTATATTACATATTGAAAAGGAGAACCTGTTACTAAAAGACCTTGCTGGACTAATCCAACCATGTCACTAACAAATCAAGTTCCAGAATTTAGTTGGTCAATTTAACAGCATCACCTAATTGAGAACTCAACAGATGATAATGGAAAGATACCATAGAAGGTATATCTGACTCATTTTGAAATAATTACTAAAGTTCATAGATGAAATAGCGAATTGCAAACTAATTATCTCGCTGCTCACTTAAATGGGCCTATTTTAATGACATTGAATATCCTTTCAGCTGAGAGTCACAATAACTATCAAGCATTGGTAGTAGCCTTATCCAACAGGTTTGGAGTGATACACCAGAAAGAAGTCTCTAGATCAAAGTTCCAGAACAAGCAAGGGAAAGAAGATATCTTAGCCAAGCTAGCAGATAATTTGGAAAGCCATGTCTAATTACCTTACAGAATGCTCCACGTAAAATGATGTATTCATTGGCATGTGACCAATTTATATATGGCATAATGGATGGGGTTATGAGAACTAGGTTGAAGTTAATAAGGAAGTTTCTAGTCGGTAATGAAACTTGAATCCATTATAATTGTTGATACACTGTTAAGCATATCATATACAAATTACAGGGATATTAGATCCAGTAGTTTTGAAACATCAACTTCCCCTAACAACAGCTAGTTACACAGAATGAAGGAAATAAATCACAAGAAAACGAGTGTTTCAAGTGTAACTTGAAAGAACATATTGTGAGTAACTGTAGCTTAAAGCCAGTATGGAATCAGAATTTCTCCAAGAGGATTCTAGAAGGAGGAAAATGTAATCATTATGGGAAATATGGTTATTATAGTCAATATTGAAAGGAATCAACAGCTATTATTAAGCCAAGAAAACACTACTCAAACAATGAGTATTCGAGTACATCCAGATAAAAACAACAACAAAGAGATAACCAAACACTGGAAAAACAGGAATTAATTGGATTTATAAAACAAAATTCAGCTAGAGATACTCCATCTATCACAACTGAGATAAGAAGTTCATTATTTGAGAAAAACCATCCATGAGACCTTGGATTTATTATCTATTGATGAAAAACATCCCATTATGTTGATCGATACTGGTTCTACGGCGACAACTGTTTGACTTGATTGGCTAATGAAAGGTGGGAAATTGCCTCCGTCAATGAAAAAAAAAAAGATGGAATGATGCAAAATGCAAGTGGACATAAAGTTCCAACATAAGGAAAGCTGGAAGTTACCCTTACTGTAGGAATCTTCTCTACACCTCGTGATGTAGAAGCAAAAGTACCCGTCACCAGTGACGAGAAAAATTTAAGTTAATCTATCAATTTAAATTATTTAATGGACTTTAAAAAGATTAATTGTGTTACTCTCTTGGTTTCACTTAGACCCTAAGCTCTGAGCGAATTATACTGCCCATTACACAAAATAATTTTTGAGTATTTCAGTCATGTTAAGAGCTATTCAACAATAGCATACAGTAAATCTACATTTTTATTTTTTAAGTTTTATCACATTTTGAAATGTGAATGACAGAGTGATTAATTCCTAATAATTTAGTGCAGAATATCCTGCTTACAAAATAAAATTTGGCATTAACATTATTCATGCCTGTTCTCCTGTCATTTCAAAAGTGAATGTTGAGCTTTGCCTGCTTTTCTAACGGGAGACAGACGAACGCTCGGACAGACACCATGGTTCGTAATATATATAAGTTGAGTGATTGATATCAAGGAACGGCAGAGGAATAGCACAAAATGTGTGGACCACACCCTTACAAATTTTACTATTGGATTCCCTTCATACTCAATTTATTATTATTTATGGGCTCACATTTAGCGTGGAGACACCATGGAGTCTGTGGGGGAAGTTGCTGCACCTCTCAGGAAGAGTGAGTGTATAATGAGAACTGATTTTACACAGATATGTGGTTGAGAGATTATGCTAGCTTTGAATAACATCACAGTCTATGGCCAGAAAATCCTTGTGTACTGCATGAAATTTACTAAACCAGAGGGTGAACTTCCAATGACAGTAGCCATTATATCCCAAGAAGTAAAATACTCCTATCAGGAGTTTTTAGGAATAAATCTACTCCTAGTGAATGGGGGCATAGCATAACTAAGCATGTCCAGCATGTCTTAAGGGATTGATGGTCAAAAGAGTTCTGCTTGATCTGAAGAATAGGGATGATCATACCTGATTTTTATCCAGAAAGACTTAAATCAGCTTTTAATAACATTAAATGTCATTATGATGTTAATGTGGATAAAACTGGATTCCTTCAAGTTGACATGTATGACTGAACGATTCTCATCACAAAAAGGATGAATCCCATAGTATAGCAGATATTGGGAAGGGTCATATGTTGCACTGAAACAAATCAATGATGTGCTTAACCAAATCCAGAAAACAGATAGTCCAAGCCAGAGGTAATCCACTGTGATCATCTTTGGAAGTATGTCATTGGTAATACAGCCAATTGGGTAACTCCAGAAAATAATTTTCATATGGAAATTTAACCTGCTGAGAAACACAGGGTTCCTATCATGACCATTTCCGGAGGAAGAACTCTCACAATAACAGGACAGCCAGTGACAATAAGAGAAAAGAGGTCACCCTATCTGCATACTATGAGCCTCAGAAAAGCAAATGACCAGAAAGACTTGGTGAACAAACAAATTAATGTCGTGTTTATTTTTGTATTCTAAGTTAAACATTTAAGGTACATAACAATTCACGAAGGAGGCAGTGTTGTAAGCTATATTTTCAGTATTCTAATTTAGATTTTAGCTAGAGGACACATAACCTTTTACAGTGTTCCATTCAATATGGTTTTAAGTATGTGATGTCAAAGTTATCAACTGTTCGCTTTACCAGACCCAGCTGATTTAGTGACAGTTCATGATAGAGGAGAGTAAATACCAGATACATTATACAGGGATACTTTAAAAAACTGTAGATATGCATTTTGGAAGTTCTAGAGGTTATGCAAATAAAATATGCAAACTGTATGATGTACAAAAGTATTTTCATTGTTCACATTAGCATCATCTTGCACTCCTACTTGTCAGAATCAGAATGATGACATACATTCACAGACATATTTTGAGTACAAATACCATTGTGGCACATTTAATGTTATGTGTACAACAGACTGATATATTTTACTCAATGCTTCCCACATGTCGTGTAGATACTTTTAGCAAATTTTGAATTATAGTCAACATTCCTTTTCCAATACAGGATCATTCCAATGGACTGACCCTGTACACATTCGATTAAGATTGAGAAACTTATACTAATATCTAGACATTATAAAAACTGTTTAATGAAGTACTCTCTGAGAAAATATTCAGTGGTGATTGAGTATTCAGTGTGTAAATAATCGAGAGGGGACTGATGGTGTTAAGTTACTCAATAAGATTTAGTGCTTCACACTTCAGTAAGCTAATCAGTATTTGGTATCAATCAAGTAAATTTCTGTTAGTGTATTAGATCTACAATAGTTTCAGAGTTTATGCTAGAAAGTTTGTTTGTGAACTGAGGTCTGCTACTTGCATAAGAGTGAACTTCGCTTGTATCAAAAGTAATCAAAGAAATGATTAATTCATTAATATTACGTGGAATTGATTTTATATTATTTTTGCCATGCAATCCAAAAGAACCCATGTAATGATAAAACACGTTACAACAACATTTACTATGAACAATGCAGTATTTCTTGACTTTGTGCAAGAAAGAGACTGGACACAAATGTAAAAATAAAAGTCAACAATCTTCCTTCACTTAATGTAATGGACAACTATCTTTACTGGAGAGCTTTACTTCTCAAAAAATTATAGCAAACTTTAAATCCTGTAAATCTTTCTCTTTGTGTTCTAAACTAAAAACAACATTGAAGTCACATCTTTCTAGGGCACCTAACACTAGTCATGTGACTGTTCATTCGATATGGTAACGTGAACTACACGTTCGCCGATTCATTTACAACTTGTGCGGCAGAATGACACAGTTCAGAGATAAGTAAAACCACAAAATTTAAGTAGAAACAATTCATATTGTTACGAGCTTTAAGCTGTTTAGGATAATCAACGTTTCCTGTTAATATTTCCAATCATTCTTGAAAGAAAAAAGTCAATTTAGATTTATTTCATATTATTTATAGTGGTTACAAGGTCGGTCAAACTGACGAACTGCATATGGAATTAGGGAAGAGAAAATTACAGATAAAATATAAACATTTATAGCATAAGGGTCGTGCTCCAATGAAGTTACATCAAGTTGGTGCACCAATGGAAAGAGTAGCCGTTGACAATGCTAGTCCTTTGCCCCAAACTCGTGCTGGAAACAAGTACATTTGTGTGGTGATGGATTATTTTACCAAGTGGCCTGAGGCATATGCAATACCAAC
>NW_013667649.1:57450-57980 GCF_000517525.1 Limulus polyphemus
AAGAAGAAACTCTATCTAGTTTGGAGAGGGAAAACAGTCCAGCCGTTAATGAAGTTACTATCACTAATGTGACTGCTACCGATAATGGGACATTTCCTAATGGAGTAGATGAATCCCATGTGAAGGAGAAGCCAATGGGACGGAGACCAGTATGAAAGAAGAAACGTCCTGTAAAATTAAGATACTTTGTTGTATTTTAATTTTGTGTTTGTAAATTCTGTACATTTAATTAAGTTATTGTTAATTATCTATTGGTTTAATGTAAGTGGCTATTGTTCGGGACGAACAATATTAAGGAAGGGGCAGTGTTACGATAGCGGAAGTCACGTGACGCTGGTGGCGTGCATGATCAGTTTTTCGAATGATCAGGGAAGTCCGAGTGTGCTCGAGATGCCCTCTTCGTTAGTATATAAGCCTAGCAGTGAAAGCCAGCGGGAATGAGTAAAGAGAGAGCAGTAGTTACTTTGAGTTCCATGAAATTTATGATTCTGTTAGTTTCGAGCTAGTGAGCCATAAAGTGTGTGTTTTGC
>NW_013667649.1:58522-62872 GCF_000517525.1 Limulus polyphemus
TACCAGAAACAAACAAACGAGCAGATGTGTAACAATATGTTATTGTAATGCAGTAGGAGGCACGATGTCAATGCACTTACTCAAAAAAAAAAGAACCAAAAGTAAAATGAACAACATAGTTTTGGTTAAATATGCTGTTAACCGAAGAGTTCTTACTGGAATGCTATCTTTGTACTTGTGTATAAGATGAGGGGTAAAATCAGGTGTTTTAAGAGTAAAAGTATCATCTTAAACACCCGCAAATACGGTAAGATTCTTGACTTATTAGGCTAATATTGTTTTCAACTAGCTAGATGTTTTCTCATCTATCTAATTGTTGAACATATCATCCAACTTCTTGATATAGAAGAATATGTATTGATTGGAAACTTTAAGGGTTACCCAAAAGGACTGAAATTCTCAGGAATAAATTTGATTATGGCCAGTGTAAAACCTATTGATGAGAAACTTCTGCTGGCAGAACTACTTGAGGTATTCGCTTTGTCCAAATGCCACTAGCAGGCTGACTCTGGATCCCCAAGAACTGGTAATTCATCCTGCAACCACCATATGATTGACGAACATTCTACCAACAATACACTGGATAACATCACCAACCATGAAACTATTTCAGAACCTGCTTGCCTGCTGCATATCCAATATTGACAACCACAATCTTGTCATGACCTAAAAAGAGAATAAAAGTTCTCTTCATATGTTCTGGCAGAAGTTGTGATAGGGCCTAAAACCACTACTATGACACGTGTGTCTAAATTTGGTTGTATCATAAAATTTGTAAACTCCAAACATCTCCCTTTAGTTAAAATCTGGAAATGCACTCAAAAACGTTTTTATTAAAGAAGTCGGACAGTTAAAAGCACAGTAAGTTTGTATTTATGTTTAAGTGCCGTAGAAATATATATTAAAATTAAGACTAAGTCATTTTTCGATAATTTGCTCCCGCCCTGCCAGCTCCCAAAGTTAGTGCAACAGCCAGCCTTTGCTCTTGGTTGAAAAATTGAGTCAGAAGCGGTCGGCTTCCTCTCTGTGTGTGGAAAATTGTCAGTTTGTTTATGTGAAAACTTCATTTTTTCTTTTCTGGACACATTTCATTTGACAGACGTTGTGAATACAGTTATTCGTGAGTAAACAACTATGGTTTTTCGCTATGTTGTTTATGGACTTGGGAACATTTCCAAGGAAAAGAATGTATCTCTGTACTAGCTTCCACCTAAGTCAGACTGAAAACACACATTGTCTGGACAAAATTCGTATCAAGAACTCGTGATAAATGGAATTCGTCGAAAGCTGCCGAGTATGCAGTGAACACTTTTAGGAATCAGATTTCGAAAATAAACTACAATTTGATATGGGGTTTGCAAAAAAACAAATAAACAACAACAACAACAAAAAAAAGCAAAAAACTGGTGCTAAAGAAAGATACAGTGCCCAATGTGCATCCAAAGTTCTAGGGAGTTCCATCAAGCAGGGCAAGCAGCAGCCAAGCTCATGCTAATGGCACATCACGCTCTTGTTCACAGACCAATAACAGCGATGATAGTCGGATCCGATCAGCTATTCAAAAACGAGAAGCATGCAGGGTAAGCTCAGGTTTTAGATAATATTTTAAGTGCAATATAGAATTGTCAACAACCATTCAGATTTTATAAACACTAGTAGATCTACTAAAACAATTTTTTTTGTCGAATTTCACTTTCAGCTATTATTTATCAAAAAAAGAGGCATGAACAAACAATTGACTTTTTTATGAAATTTCATTGGAGATATAAATATGCAACATAAAAAATGCTTGATCTACAATATCGATTATTGAAATATTATCCAAGCTATGTTTGCTTTTCCAGTCCTAATGTATAATTAGTAATATGCACACAACTTGGAGCATGTACAAAATATAGAATCGGGAGTCCATCATATGATATGAGATCTACATCTAGATATAGATCCAATTCTTTAACAACAAATATTGACTAGAACTTACTCATAGATTTACGATATTATCGCCCATGTTACCACACTGGCGGCTATAAATTTCGTCCCATTTTTCTGACATTAGCAATAGTAGTGTAAAACAGTTTTTTATGACATTGTAACATATAAATATTGAAACAGTTCCACACCAAGAAAGATCAGACAACTGACAGTCCTCGTTCACTTTGGCCAACATGTCAACATTAGACACATTATCGTCCGCAAGCTCTGGTTTAAACATATACAATGCATTGACACCACATCACATCTATCTTCCTATTCACATACTGTCGCCATTTTCGTTTACCTTGTGTGACGTAGATTTGCCCGCCCAGTTCGCCATGTGGCGCTTCCGCTAGTTTTTCTTAAAGCTAGCCAACCGTGACCAAATATGGCTTGGAGCCAAATAAGATTGAGTAGTTCACGACTTTGTTTTTATCGTATTATTTTTTTTTGCTATTCGATATACACATTCAAGAACGAAAAATACCTTAATGTCTGTGGTCTTTAAGACCTCTAGCTTTCCAAGAGATGTCGAAATTTTCAGTAGGGAGAATACCCAGAGTTTCTGGCAGTAACATTAACTTCAATTCCTGCTCTCTACACACTTCGGCAAACATTGTCATTAAAACACGAGCAGCAAAAGAGATGTGGGGGCTATGTGTCAGTGTAAAGAGTATAAAAGGAGAGGACAGACTGATGACATATGAAACTACACTTTGAGAGAGTGCATGTGTACTTTTCTTCTTTACTTTTTATTTTTATCTTTAATAATTTCATTGTTGGGAAAGAATATAAGACATATATATGCCTTCATTTTCGATAAGTTTGACTAGTTATGTATGAGTTTTCCATAATAATTTGTGTACTCGATTGAAACATTATTTTATATGAATTTACTCTTCAACATTTCAACTAGTCTTCATCGCTATGAAAAATAAGTCCTCTGCTTCAATTAGTTAACATCTCAATGACAACAAACACCTCAGTAGTAACTTCACCATTGACAAATACATCAATTAGTCTGTATTTCTGCGAAAAATATCCCTGTAGCACTATTAATACCAATCTGCATTTCAACTAGTCTAGCTCACTTTGACAAGAAAGACCTATATATCAACCAACCTGCATCTCTATAAAAATGAAAGACCTTTAACTGAACTCGTCAGTTTTCAAAAAGAGATGCATCTTTACATAAGTTAATTTGAATGTATATTTGAAAGGAAATACCTCTACTTAAAATGATCAACAGCTTTGTGAAAAGAAAAGCCTTAGTAGCAACGTTACTATTAAACTCTACCCCAATTAATCTAGAGAGGGTTGATAATTTTATATTAAAAAGATGTTGAAACCACATCACATTGTTAGTCCATGCTGCAACATCTAGAAATGATCTATCTGATGACAGTGCATCTTGATAATAACCTGAAGTATAGTTTTCATTGCAAAAGACTCTGTTGTAAGGCTATAATGTCAAAAGCACACCACTCCTTCCTGAAGCTTTTTCAATGATTGATCTAGTGTACGAGGTCGACGGTTTTCCAGCAGCCTGATTGCACAGAAATCTATAGGTACTGCATCTGACAAATGGACCAGTATGTTTTTATATGGAATAGCATGAATACCTATTTAATTGTCCAATTGGTTGAGGAAGTGACAATTGAACAGGGGGTTTGACTGGAATCTTTATCTTGGTGAGCCATACCCCATTTCCAGATGAAAATCCTTCTAGATAATGTTGCATATTGTTTTCTGGCTTTTGCCATTAATCATTGTGTTTGAGAATTTTCACCAATTACAAGACACCACAAGTTGCTTACCACAACTGGAGTAAGACTTGTTGCAGGTCTTTTATTGTAAGGTCCTCATTCACCAAGTTGGTTCATATTCATTTTTTTCCCAATGCCATTAAGTATAATGTATGTCTCCATTTTGGAAATTCTAAATATCTTATCTGAACACGTCTTCATGTTCTGAGTATATGAACATTTTGTGTTGGAAAGGGCCGTTGCATACCCTTACCAAAAATAATCAAATTTTTTTGTGGCATCACACTACCCAAAAAACCCTAAACAATGTAAAAATGTAGTTCTGATACAATGAGTTTCACTTCGACTTTATAATGACTTGTAGATTTGAATATTAAAAATCATTTTAATATAATGTTCTCAACCCTGTATACAAAGTAAAAGTGTTTTTCTTTATCACAGAAACATAGGCTAGTTGACTTAGATGTGTTTTATGTATACACCTGGAAAAAAGTTAAGCACCCCCAAATATTTTTCAGGATTGCTTATTGAAAATAAGGTTTAATTTTCATGATGTTGAGCAATGTTCATAATTTCAAACATAATTAAAAGGATGTGAGCGTTCAGGTGT
>NW_013667649.1:63748-76047 GCF_000517525.1 Limulus polyphemus
ACACCTGAACGCTCACATCCTTTTAATTATGTTTGAAATTATGAACATTGCTCAACATCATGAAAATTAAACCTTATTTTCAATAAGCAATCCTGAAAAATATTTGGGGGTGCTTAACTTTTTTCCAGGTGTATAGTTCTGATACAATGAGTTTCACTTCGACTTTAAAATGACCTGTAGATTTGAATATTAAAAATCATTTTAATATAATGTTCTCAACCCTGTATACAAAGTAAAAGTGTTTTTCTTTATCACAGAAACATAGGCTAGTTGATTTAGATGTGTTTTATGTAGATTAGTTGGATAACGTGAAATATGCTACACTGAACATACAGTTCTAAGCCATTCAAAACTAGTTTGTACAAGTTTATACATTACCTCTTTGAATAGTCTACTTTCTTAGAAGTCCATCAAGAGACATATACATGCTAGTTTGAGGCATTAGAAAACAGGTTGCAGTAGGTAAGCTTTACTCAAGTAGAAGGATTAGCACACATTTACGATCTTACAATATCCACTTTGTGCTAACTGGCCAAAGTGGTGGTTTTAATAGAAGTGCATGACACATGGCAAAACTAAGTAAGGTTTTGGTTTCTCCAATATCCAAAGAAACAGCGTCACATCTGCGTATTGCTACACATACCACATGACGAAAAGTCTATGGCTATCCAAATGAGACACAATAACAACCAATGTGAACGACTGGTGCAGTCAGGTGCCTACTACCATAATCTTTGCTACTGTGCTGCTGAGAAACTGTTAGTGTTTGAATAAGACCTTTCATCCTCCTACAAAATTCTGTGGTGTTATTAGGATATCCATAATTATCATGTTTTGAATCAACTTCATCCAATGAAAACAGTCTCAGAGTATCATTAGTGTGTTTTGCATAGCATTAAGTCTCCTGACTACCTGAGCATCCAACAACTATGGTGCGATGTTGGATGCTCTGCTTGGTGGTGGCATGACTGTTCCTGGCAGACTTTGTTCATAACACACATCTCACTTCTCTCCCTGTTCATTGATTACTCAGTCCAGCATCTAGAAATGCCTGGGCTAGACAGTGGGATTGAGGAGTCTCATAAAGACCATCCCAGTTAGTCTCAAGATGTCCATACTGCTCATCACCCTCATGACCATTACCTCTTTGAATAGTCTACCTTCTTAGAAATCCATAAAAAAACATATACATACTACCATGAGACATTAGAACAAAGGTTGCAGTAGGTAACCTTTACTTGAGTAAAAGGATTAGCAAATATTTATGATCTTGCAATATCCAGTGAGCATATATGTGATTGACAGTATGGAGAACTTGTATGCAATTTTTTAAACTTTATACCAGTTATGGAAAGGTGAAATTAGTAGCTCTTTCAGCTATTATGTATTCATGGTAAATTTAACACTCAAAATTAGGAATTAATTCCTCTAAGAAAGCATGTGAATCAAATACTAATTTTTTTTCAACTTACATACTTCAAAAATCGATGACTATTATCAGAATCCTTAGAAATGGTAACGGTTTCATTTACATACCTTTAATCATAGTTCATGTAAAAAAATGGCTCGTCTAAAGACAGAGCCAATCTAGAATACTTAACTACATCACTAAAATTTATTTTTAATCAAAAAATAAATTTTTGGGAGGTAAGTTTGATTAACTTCTGGAGCACACATTTTGGAATACATAACACATGTGAATTATTATCAAAACGTAATTCATCACAAGTACTCAACTTCAAAAAATAGCACAATATAATTTGCAATCAATGTTTTTGAATTTTGTTAGAGAATTCAAAGCTAACCTTAAAGGCGTATTCAATATTAATATAGTACTTTTGAAATTCAATTACATAACCTGCTGATGTATGATTTAAGTTCTAAGATTTAAAACTTTAGAATTTAACAGACATCATTAATGTTATGAAATCCACAAAAAATCTCTGAATGATGTCTTGATAGTCTAATATCTGAATATTGTGTCTGAGTTAGTAAATTATTTTTCTGTTATTTCAATAAGTATCTTAACAGTTTAGATTCTTTTGTATTAGTAGGATCTTGTTTGACAGAATGATGTACTGAATGTTGGCTAGGCATTTTTGTTATGACAGTTGACATTTTAAAGAAGTTGATAGAAAACTTTTACATCAGTTCAAAGAAGTGCTGGATTGATTATACAGGGTCATTAAAGTGGAAGAGCTTATAAATATTTCATCAATACTGGGTATTTATGTTTACTACACTTTTCATCCCAAATTTCATATTTCTACTTTTAAGTTCTTGAGTCATTATTGTATGAGCTGTTCATGAGATTCTGTGAAAAGGATTTCATCTGTGTTGCCTATACAATTTTAACTTGTTTAGGTACAGCTAATGAAATGGATTTCATTCATGTTGCTTATAAAATATCAATTTGTTTAGGTATAGCTACTGAAATAGATTTTATCTACGTTGCTTGTAAATGTCAATTTGACCAGGTACAGTTAATGAAACTTCTTTCAAATGTAAGTATGTGTCACAATATTTTTGTATGATTCAAAGTATTTCCTCATATGCAAATTCATTGATATTCATAAATGCTTTCTTTTGACAAATGCCAATTATGTCATAGTAAAATATCTCTAGAATTTGACATTAAATGTTGGGTTTGTTTATATTCTTTTTATTTCTTGTGTCACAATTTTCACCAATTTCTCACCCTTTTTGGAGTTACTGTTGTTCAGAGAATAGCCATAATCAATGACACTTTTCTGTTTTCATTTAGAATATGAGACACGATGGAAGCTTTTCTACTCATAGTTTGTTTTGATTTCAACTGTTAAAAGTTTCCAGTAAAGCACTTCCTATTGCACATTACATAATGAAGATATGCACTATCTATTATTAAATTATTGTGTTTATTAATGTATAAGCTTTCTTCAGAAGTACAAATCTCTTCAGCAGTGACAGTTTCTGCATCAATGTATCGGATTTTTTGGTGTACAACAGTGTGCTGAATTTCATTTCAAACAGATGTGTGTGTGGATTTTCATATACACTTTCTCTTTAAGTGCATCATTGATTCTTTTCACACAAACATTTTCAGAATTGTTTTATAATTTTCTTCCTCTAGTGAAAGAGAAGTAGGTGTGGAATATCCAGCATATGAAGTGTAACCAATTTTCTGAAAATTTTATAAAGATGTTAGATTAATATAACAATACATCACAAAGTGCTGAGACTGCTGATTCAATTATTTAAGACTGGAGAAACAATTATCAGATTCCTTCATAAATGACAGCACAGAAAAAAAAAATGGCTCAAACATGTTGAAAATTTTCCCTAGTTAAAAGAACCAAATGCAGAAAATATTTTGTGTCAATAGTTAGCCTACTTTGTATGTAACTACTTGAAAGACTATAGTTACAGTTTAAGAATCAGAGATTCTTTGTAGCAATAATCCTTAAATAATCATAACAGCTGATCAAAGTAAGCTATGCACTTAGAGCAATACATTTTAATCTTTGCAAGTAGATACATAAGAAAAGTATATTTAATTAGCTACACTGATGGTCAGGATGATTTTCTGTTTTGGTGTTAATTATATTTTTAATTATAAACTCATTAATATCTCAGAAGGTTTAGCCAACTTAGGATAGTTAGGTTAGTCTTAAATACAAATTCTAAGCAGTTTTTAATAATGTTTCTATGGAAACTACAATATGGTCTTAATATACAAGCTTCTATGATAGTCAAGCACATTACTATTTGTTGAAAAACCTAGTAACAATGTGAATGCTGTTGAACATCATTTTAGTGCCATTCTACTATAACTAATGGTATTTAGCATGTCTAGTAATACAGTATATTATGTATTGTTTCCTTAATATTCTTATATACACAATATTTTAAAGTGACCAACAAACTTTATTTTCAGTTTGACTAAAATATACAACAAAATTGTTCTCATGCAATTGAAAAAAAATCATTTAAACATTTTTATTTAAAGCACAAAATGCAAAACAGTAAAAGAAATATAAAAAACATTGTAGTAGCAGAATACAAACCATACTTGAAAGTTACATTATAAATACACACATGTACAGACATTTAATATAATAAAAACACTTCAATCACTTCTTAGTAAGTTAAGAAAATCTTGAACAAAATAAAGCTGATTACCAATTATTTCCTTTTTTGGTGACTGTTGAGCCAATAAAGGATTTTATTGATGTGTTATGCATAAAATACAGCAGGACATGAAAAATTCTCACAACCATACTTTTCTACAAAAAATATTCATTGATCGTGTGTTTTTTCTGAACTCTTCATAGTACAGAGTGCAGTACAAGCTCACAGAAGATAAATTCCATGTAAGTTTCACATGCCAAATATAAAATGAAAAGATACACAACTCAGAAAAAATGAAAATACACAAAGACATACAAAAATTTCATACTGTTAACCAGGATCAGTAATTAAATGTCTTACAGTGCTCATCTTAAAAGTTTCTAATACACTTTGTTGCATAGACATAAGTATAATGTCTTCATGCCATAAAAGAAAAACATCTTACTTATTTTTTGAAGTTTTGGTCCAGCAAGTAGTTACAGATCATATTAAAAGACAAAAACAAACAATTTGAGTGTCTGAAAGATGGTCAAACAACTTTAACATGGCTGTTGTTTAATATGTATGCTGTGACTTGAAGTGTGTGTGTGTGTGTGAGAGAGAGAGTGTATATATATATGAATGCCAACTACTCAGTATTAATCCTTATTCATAGAAACACACTTGACTGCTGGAGTCTATACATTCAGGAATATAAATCCTCAGTTCCTACTAACTTTCACAAGTCTTGGGACCCTTTAAATAGAAACAACCTTACACCAGGATGGCATGACACATAAAAAGGGTGAAGCAAGAATAAGCTTTACTGAAAAGTCATTGAGGTATGAATGAAAATATAGCAAAAACCAGGATTAAAAAATCCAAGTCAACACAGCATGTGATAGGTCTGAAGTTTGGTCAGTGATGTAAAGTTAAATGTTATGACCAACAAAGTCATGACTCAACATTTTCTAGGAAAACAATTCTTCTGATGGAATTGAGTGTACATGACATATCTTCAACAGGAATGCACTCTCTATTAGTAAATGTCCAATCCACAAAACTTCTTGGGGCAGTGAAAACACAGCTACATTAACCATTACTGTGCAGGCTCATGACAACAGGATAACCAGTTAAAGTATAGCCATTTCACACACACAAGAACTGTCTTATTACCAAAGAACAGTGTTAGTTCTAATTAGGAAGAGGTATATGGCAAACCAACATTTCACTTTAACAACAGATGTCAGGCCAATCACTTTATATCAGTGAAGAATGCTTCTAGTCCTGATTGTTAACCTGTTTTGTTTATAACTGCAATTTGACTTTTGACACAAACTGAACATAATAAAAAAAAAGAAAAGGAGAAGCAAAAACATGCCTGATTTTGCAAATAAATCCAATTATATTTGTGCAATCAACTCAAAAATTATGTTATAGCCTACAGACATAGTTAACACAAACTTCATGTATAAAAACTACCTTCATCAAATAAAAGAAGTTTGTTTTAGTACAAAGCTACACAATGGGTTACCTGCACTGTGTCCACTGCAGGGACTGAACCCCAACATTTTCTCCTAATTGTAAGAGGTGATCTTATTCAAGTTTTCAAGATTATCAGAGTGATAAATAGGATACATTTCTTTTGTACACAACAGGATGAGAGGATACACTTTTACAATTTTGAAAACACAGACTAGGCTCCTGTCAAGATACTTTTATTTTCTAAAAGTGTAATTAACTTATGGAATAAGTTGCCATCAGTGGCAGTGGAGTGCAATACATGATTTCCTGAGAAAATAAAGGGTGGATTGAAGTTTTTCAGAGGTGGAGTCTGTAGGGACAGCCTTGAATAACCAAACTTTACTGTAACACCATGATAGCTAACACTGTTTGAACTAATGCAAACTGTTTTCTGAAGAGGGACAGCTTGATTCATGCATTAGAATAAATGGTGACAACAAACAAAACTGCATATGACGTACGTCACTGAATAACACTTGTAAATTCAGTATTATCACTCCTTAACATGTATGGTACAACCTGGTCACTACTAGATGGTTCTTCTACAGAACTGTAGTTCAGCTATTGCAGAAGTAAAATTGTTTGACAATTTCTGTTAAAATGAAGTCAGAGACGTATCTTTCCACTCATGTTTTACTTCTCATCAAATGCCAGAACTAAGTTTGTGCTAACTAGCCAAAGTGGTGGCTTTAACAGAAGTGCATAGCACATGTCAAAATTAAATAAGGTCTTGGTTTCTATAGGATCCACAGAAACTCAGCCTGACATCTGTGTATTGCTACACATACCACATGATGAAAAGTCCATGATTATTTGTATGAGACACAATAACAACCAATGCAAAAGACTGATGCAGTCAGGTGCTTACTAACATAATCTTTACTACTGTGCTGCTGAGAAACTGTTAGTGTTTGAATAAGACCTTTCATCCTCCTACAAAATTCTGTGGTGTTATTTGGCAACATTATCAACAAAATAAAATGTGTGTGTAAAAGGATATGCATAATTATCATGTTCTGAATCAACTTCATCCAATGAAAACAGTCTCAGAGTATCATTAGTGTGCTTTGTATAGCATTAAGTCTCCTGACTACCTGAGCATCTAACAACCATGGTGAAATGTTGGACGCTCTGCTTGGTGGTGGCATGACTGTTCCTGGCAGACTTCATTCATAACACACATCTCACCTCTTTCCATGTTCATTAATTGCTCAGTCCAGCATCTAGAAATGCCTGGGCTTAACAGTGGGCATTGAAGAGACCCACAGAAACCATCCCAGTTAGTCTCATCACTGCTCATCACCCTCATGACCATTCTTCATTACCCTCTGCTCCTAGTCACTTCTTAGCCTCTCTGCTCTGAGAATATATCAAGAAATCAAGAATGCAAATATGGCTGGTGAATTCTCTCTTGGTCTAAGAGAGGGCTACATCCTGAGAACACATCCTAAGATGGCTTATGGAAAGTTAGCAGGGAGAAGGGGTGTGCTGTAAACATGACAGCCTTACAACAAAGCCTTATTCAATGGAAACTATCTTAAAGGGCTATTGTCAATGTACACAGTCATCAGAGAGAGTATGGAAGCACATGGCAATGATGTGGTTAGCCTCAAAAATAGTTTTAATATAATGTACTCAACTTCTGTATAAGCCTTGCAACCAATCATTTAAGACCTTCTATATCTTGTTTAAAAAATGAACCAACTATATACACAGACATTTATAAAACCTACACATGTATTTTATATAAAGATGTATTCTTCCTATGTGTGGAGAAATATGTTTTTTCAACTGCAACACTGTTAGTTTTGGGAAATTAAAAATAATGTATTGCTTACACTATAGAACTACACTGTAATTCAGTGGCTGAAGAGTCAAAATAGATGCAAGTTTTAACGTAGAGAGGAGTCCTAGTATTTTCATTTAATTAATGATGTGTAAGCGTTAAGATCTGAGGACATTACTGTACTTGAGAAGTCACAAGACATAAATCCTTTAAAAAAGACAGAAATCTAGAACAAAACAGGAAAAGCAAATCTTAAAAGATTTGTAACAGACAATTCTGAAAACATATTGCCAAAGCACTGATGCAATAAAAAAAATTGAGCAAATTCACTTGGAGCTGCTGGTGATTTTGTTTATGTAATATAATGTGAAATACACTACACTGAACAATGCATTTAGAAATGCATCTCCAATGCATTAAATGAATTCAGTTTTATTGTTTATATATTTCTGGATCATTGATAATGGATAAACTGAATTGAATTCTATGGTAAGAACTTGATAAATAAAAAAAAGTTATAATAAAATATTAATTAATTAGAAATAAAAATTAATGCACAACAATTAAATTAACAATATGTCAGATAAAAAAGAATACAAATAAAGGAAAAATAAATATAAATAAATTATCCTTCTTTCACATATACAAGCTTTATGCACTTAAAGCTAAATGCTACTTATACTTCATTTTGTCTTGCTTTTTGTCATTAAATAATAAAAAGTATCCTAAATTTTAAGTATTCCAGTTAATGGGTATATTGGTTAAAGTGACTAAAGGTTTATGCTGAAAATTCTTTTAAGAGCACATCCAACAATCACACAGTTAATTTTCCTCACACAAAGACAGTTACACCATAATCAAATAATGAAACACATGCAAGTGATGGTTTAGTTTGTTATACAAATTTGATCTTCTGAAATATCTTCTACTGTCAACCTTACAACAGGTTCTGAAACATGATCAGCCATAACACTGTATTCTACAAGAATGCATATTAGGTTTATAAATGATGCCTGTAGATGGCATTGGTTTCCATAAAAAGCAAATGATAAGATAAAAGGCTTTCTGCAATGTGTACAAACAGTCTTGACTTATATATGCTACTTATATTTTTTTTAATTGTGAAGCACCATCATTTTTCATCACTAGGAACTCTAGCAGTATATAGATACTTGTGACTCTCATATTACAATCTTTAACAACCTAAAACTGTTTAGCATTTAGAATGTTTCTCTGTGTATTTTTAATATCAGGGTTATATCAATAAAGGGACTTGAGATTATAAAATTTGTTGTTCTTCTGCAAAAAAGAACCCGTCATCATTTCATCAACACTGAAAGTTTGTAAAGAAGCAGATTACATAAGAATAGCCAAGAACAGAAATATACAAATGTTTCCCACATTATTCTGTATTTAAGAAAACTGGACTAAGCATTTTCCTTGGGGTTTGAAGGATTACAATAGTCATTAAAATTATATGATTTCATAACTTTTCTGCTGTACATTAACTACTTTATTAAAAAAGAACAATACCATATTTTATTTCATCTCTACAAGTAATGTTTTAGAAAGCTGAACACTGTAACACCTTCAGAAATAAAATAACTTGACACAGTTTCCAAATCCTTATGAAAATGTTTTGGCCAAGTACAAAGTAAATGAATTTAAGACTATACTGTTATACTCAACACACAATTTTTATCAGACTTCTTATATTACTCATTAAATTGCAGAACTCAGTAACACATTGTAATATAAGATTAACTCATTTTACTCTGTTTTATCACAACCGAGCTTATTATAGTATGCTCTAATGCTAGATTGTGATATACTTTCATGAATATTTTTATCAAATTTATTCAATTATGTGGTAAATATGATAGAGTAGCAGTACCCTTCAAATAACTGATAAATCAAACCTACTTAAGTCTTTTTGTGAGATTGTTTCTATGTATAAAGTACCTAAGCTTAGTAATACATTTTGAAACCAGATAAATCAGACACACTTTTTTTTTCCTTATTAGAATGTTTCCATTCCTTGCTGAACTAAATAAAGTACTGCTAGGCATAATTTATTGTTTTTATCCAAATGTTTTCATTATGCATCAGAGCTTAAGATAATAACTTCAAATGCCAAGCAAATTGTACATATTGAATGCTTTTTTCTTATCAACATTCTTCTGGTGCATATAAAATGCCTGAACTCAGTAGCACCTAAGCTTCCAATGCCAGATAAACTGTACTTATTGTATACTTTCTTATCAACATTCTTCTGGTGCATATAAAATGCCTGAACTCATTAGCACCTAGCTTCCGATGCCAGATAAACTGTACATTTTTTTCTTATCAACACACTTCTGCCACATAAAAATTACATGAACTTGCTAGTACCTAGCTTTCAATGTCAGATACTGTAAATACTTTATGCTTTCTTAACATATCTGTATATTCTTTACTTCTTTTTATTAAAATTTTTCTATTAATATTTTATATTAAATATATGAGCACAGTAGTAGCTTTCAGTATCAGATCCTAGTAGTATCATCCAATAACAGAAAATTGTATATATTTTGTTGTTTCTTATCATGTTATTATTTCTGCTACATACCAAGTATATACGGTTGTACACATTCTTTCCAAACAACTTTTCTTTAAATATCCAGGTCAAATTCCAGAGCTTGCAGACCTGCACATGCACGTAAATGACAGTGATATTCCAACTTTTTCTTGTAATTTCCCTAGTTAACACTACTTTAGTTTGTAATATGGTTACAAAAAGTAATAGATATACCAGGCTATAGTAACACACAAAAAAATCTTATTGTTTATTGATTTTTATGCGAAACTACTAAATGGATATTTGCTATAAGCTATCTTTAATTTTGAAGTGATGGACTGGAAAGAAGCTAGTCAACAAACACCTATTGCCAACTTCTGGATTACTCTAATCAAATAGTAGGATGTGACTGTCACTCTTATAATGCACCTATGCTCCCAGAGTGGGGAGGGAAATTTTATTTTGGCAATAACAGGGAAGAACTCATGGAGTCTCAGATCCACAGTCTGATATACTAATATTTAATTCAACAAAATATATAGTTGATTCTAAAGCATCATCAATTTTTTTTTTAGTTGCTTAACTTCATCCTTTGCATAAAGTCAAATCAAAAAAGGATATTCTAAATGAATTAAATATACTGCATGTTTTCAAGCAAGAGGAAGAAAATTTTAAAGCAAGATGAAATATTAAGTGTAAATCATTCACTTGTAACTATTCATGATACTGTTTTTATAAGTATTTTTAAACATAGACATTTAGTATTTCAAAAAAGTATCTTATAATGATGCACATACTTCTATATTATAATCACACTATACTAACATAGAAAAAAATCCTAACTATCCACACACAATTTTACATACTTCAGTGGACTTATGCTTGACCAAAACTTTTGAAACACACATTACACTTCATGAAGAACATACTTTACAGGATAAATACATCTGCTGAAAATATGAGTAAAACAGGAAAAACTCAGCTACAAAGCTATATTTTTATTGTGGACT
Organism: Limulus polyphemus; assembly: GCF_000517525.1. Lineage (NCBI taxonomy): Eukaryota > Metazoa > Arthropoda > Merostomata > Xiphosura > Limulidae > Limulus > Limulus polyphemus. The sequence goes on from NW_013667649.1 coordinate 74,715, forward strand.
TGCATGTTGATGATGCTCTGCCAATGAATATATATATATGTGTGAGATAATGGGAGATATAGTATATTGTGAATGTACTTTGCACACTTACAGTTTTACACTCATTTTTTTCACAAAATTTGAGATCATAAGCATTAAAAATACTAGTACGCACTAATGAAAATGCCCAGCGTATGACAAGCAGCATACAAAAATCCTGTACTAGTAGCAGCTAGTACTGATAATTTTGAACATCTGTATATTTGCATTAGAACTAAGCATTTTTTAGTACATAATGTTTCAAAGTCAAACTCCACCTTAAAGTCATGATGGTGCACGTGGGAAATAACTGAGTATTAAAAACACTATTAAATATTAAATTACCTAAAACAAACTCAATAATTTATTTTTATAATGTTGAAAAGAAATTATTAAGAATAAAAAACACAAAAGCTGATGTTTTTTGGCACAATGAAAGATAAAATATATAATATTATTTACAGCTGACTAGTTTCAATAACACAGTTACCATCATCAGAGCTAATATCTACAGTGTTAGCTTAGAATGACAAACATCTACAAATAAAATACTCTAGTCAGCTGTAAGTCATAATAAGTATTTTACCTTTCATTGTGCCAAAAAATGTCGTTTTTTGCTCTTAATATAGTGGCACACTGTGCCTGAAAAGAAATCATATGAATTCATTATTTTACCTATGATCTGTATATAATATCTATTGTGATCTTTCAAAAGAATGAATAAAAGCTCTATTATATATTAAATTGTTCTAAAAATTAGCCTACATTTTTTAATGGAAAAAAATATCAATTCCACTTAAATTATAGCATACAAAAATTTATAAACCTCTAATAAAATATTTGTGTTTGCAAAATTATCTTGAGATGCTGACACATTAAATCACTTTATACATAATTATAAATTTAAAGTTTAAAAAACTTGGCTCAAAAGTCTTCAGTATGTTTTGAGTACATTTTTTAAATCCAAAAAGTTACCAAAGCAACATTTACATGTTATACTTAATTGAATTCACAGACAGCAAAGGCATAAAATTAAAATTTCACTGTACTTTTTAATTTTTCTAAAATAAATACTTTTAAAATAATTCACACTGGTATCCCAAATGGATGAACCCCAAAAACATAACTCTGTATTAATAAAACCACAGAAGATCATGAGCACAAAAAAAGGATTATTTTCAACAAATCCTATACAATTTGCACTTTCATAACAATTGTCTATTCTCCAATACTCTTTCATTTGGAATTATGTTTTTCAGTTAACTAAATATATTGCCATGACATGTCCTAACTTTTTACTATAATTTAAATAACA
>NW_013667649.1:77007-103185 GCF_000517525.1 Limulus polyphemus
ACATACAAACTATACAATATAAAAAAACATATGTTAAGTTTGTACATCATATATACTTGTATTCAGTACAAGTGCCACTAAATTTAGTAACTTTTTGAAATGATATTTCAGAAAATGCTTGAAAATTATACTCTACCCTATGTGTGTTAAACAACAAAAGCCTGACATTTCCTACCACAACAATACCATTCAGGTAAGATTAACACCCATGAACAATTCTTATTCTTAAAGGTATCCACTTGTTTGAGTTATATTGAAGGAAACTTTTAGAAATACTTTCCAAAAAAACTGAATCAAATCCTGAAAAAAAAAGGCATTAGCTCACCTAAAATGATTTTAGATTTAGGCTAACCAAGAATTCATCACAAAAAAGGAGTACGTTTCTGAAGGATTTTACTTGGGTTAAGATACATGTACCCATAGTGAATTTTTCTGGGTAAACATTTTACTTTGGTTGGACTAAATCTTTAGAATTGCAGCGTTCTTAGCAAATTTATTCACAAACCAAGCTTAGTGATCAGTGTAGCTGGTAATCAGTTTTTAAAGTTTGAAAGCATGGTAACCTGACCATTGTAGGTAACAGTGATATCTGCTGGATGTTGTTCCCATGGTTCTCCATCAACCTGCATTGGAACCTTTTCATGTAGACTAAGCTGAAGAAAAAGAATATAATTAAAATGTCTCTGCATAGTTTGTAAGGTTTTATAGTTAACTTGAAGAATAAAAAAATCCACAATTATATATATATATTAAGAAAAAATATAAAAATCTACAGATAAATGATATTAATTTGAACAGACTATAAAATAAAATATAATAACAAAAATAGCTTTTTCTCTATGTGTGTATATGTATATATATATATATATGTACATACATACACATACATATATACAACTGAAATGGCACTAATCTTCAGGTGCTTGTCTTCACAGTATCTAATGAGCTAGAAAGTAAACTTTACATATGTTATTTAACACCCTTTTTAGAAAAAGTTTGAAGGAACATAATTCAAGATGATGAAGCCACATTTTAATTTATTTCTCAATATTGGATTTGAAGCTGCACTAGAATGACTAAAACGTAATTAATTTTTGCTTTATAAGGTTACTCTTCAAACATTTTACCAATTTATTGTTTAAAATACAACCTTAGAAAAACCACTTAATCACATTATTCTGTCATTTTTAAATAAAATATTTAGCATGCATTCCAAAGCTCTTACTCTAACATAAAAAGTAATGTCACAAAAATCAGTTTCAACTTAATTTTAATAGTCAAGCATGTTTTTTAAACTAGCCTGTACCTTAATCAGAGGCTAGACATGACACTGAAACTTTAGAAAGTCATACTAATTCACCTAGTTGTAGAGTTAACAGAGCATTTGGTTGATAAATTTTAATTCCTTAAAAAGTAGTTTTATTCAGTTTGTATTGAATAATCCTCAATCTCTTACAAATATAAATTTGTGTTTGTGAATGACCTCTGTCAAAACACTTGTATTCATAAAATAATCTGAATTATTGTATGAAAAAAATTTATATGAACCAAACTGTTTAGTAATATATGTATATTGCACATGTATTTAGAAGTTACAGCTGTAAATCAAAATTATATAAACAGTAAAGCATAGTAGTAATCAGTTTCAATTAGATGACAAAATATGTAATCAATTTGCATACATTGAACAGAAAGTGCTTTACATATCAATAGAAATGACTGATTAAAGGTATTTGCTAATTGATGGCCCCCATTAATCAATAACATTTCATTAGTTAATCAACAGATGAAATATTAAAATTGTATTATTTAGAAGAGGATAAATTAAGTACACAGTAAACATCTTCATACTTGCAACTATAAATATGTTTACAGATATCTGTATTCTTCTATCCTATTATATCATTATACATATATATATTTAACCATTGGGAAAGTGTATAGAGACTATGTCAAAATTCAAACATATTAAAAGCTTAAGAATACAGAACACAATAATAGATCAAGGTCAAGAATGTATTAAAGTTGCAGAATATTCAAGAAATCTTGAAAAAGCTAGGTCAAAGTAAATTTTTTTCATCACTAACAAAGTGGTTATTGACAAATTAAAATATAGGAAAAAAGACAAAAAATGCCTCTTTACAACCTTGAGAGAAATACCACTGTAATGTCCCTTCTACATTTAAGAGAAAAACTGATACAGTTTTTTAAATCTCTCCCTGTTTTTAATTAAATGGTGTAATGTTTTTTGAATCACAGGTTTCGAGGAATACTTAAACAAATAAGACATGTTTGTTGAATTAAAATAAGGAAGTGATGATTTAAGTTTTGTGCTTATTGTAGATGGTGTAAAACAAGACACAAAAAATTCAGAAAAATACATAAATTACCTAGTGTCTAAACTGTAAAATATGTCAGAGCATTTTTAGAATTTGTGGATTTCACAGCAGATATATTCCACATTTTGGAGAAACCGCACTACATTAAGAACAGGTATGCTCTTCACCTAGAACTTAATATTGGTATTAAGAGTGGAACAGTACATGAGTAATTATTATAAGCCAGCCCCAACCAGATAACTGAGGTTCCACAATTTGGGATTAGAATTAAGGGGTCATGATCCCTATATCCCACGTTGGTGGCTAGGGCAATTGGATCACAATATGATATATAGATATACATTTGATCGGATCCCAACCTGTAGCCATAGGCTGCTGTGTTCCAAACCACCGGAATTATGATGAAGTGGACAAACTTTCTTTTCCACCTGAAGAAGTCCAAAAGCCAACACCCCAGGCATGGAATGATGGGATTATATATACTAAACTTAACCAAAAGAACAGAATTCATTTGGTCTGGAATTATGAACATTCATCCTCACTCTCCAACCAAGTGGGCAAGGAGCATTCCACTTGCCCCCAAAATTAGGGAGAGGACATGGAACACTGTGTTCAACCAAGGACCTAGGATGGGACCACTTCGTGTTTGAATAATGAGGAGATAGTGGACTTCCATCCATGAACAACATACAACCCGACACTGTTCATAAGAAGAGCCAAGTACACCCCAACCAGATAGCATAGGATCAAATCTGAACCAGTATTACAAGTAGGCTCCCACGTAAGCCAGCACCACTCCTACTGACATCTGGAAAAGACATCCAGGGACCTGGGTTGGAGGACCCCAAGCTTTGCCCTCTTCTCAGAGAGTGGAGGAACACACTCAAACACTTTGGAGGAAAAGCCTCTGTCCACCACCCCAGCAACTGGAAACTGGATGTGGTAAGGACTCTGTAGCTCCACTAGTAGAATTTGGGTGATAATGCACATTGGAGAGTTCTAAATAACAATGCTCTGGAAATTGTGCAAAAGGTGAACCAAGTTCCCTAAATTTTTAAAAGCAAACCAACACCAATTTATTCAATCTGATGATTGGCAGGGACAGGCAGAATCCCCTTTAGTTCTACTTATGATAGTCCTGGAGTAGTGGTCCATGATAATATGGTAATACCATCTGCAAAAGCACCTAGATGATCTTATGGAACAACTCATTTGTACAGAGCCTGTTGCAACCAGAATTATATTCAAATGGGTTGCTAGTGTGGAATTGGATTGATAAAAGCACACCTGTCTTGGCAACACTCACCACATAGTGGGATCAAGTGAAAGCAAGATGTAAGGGACCCTGAAAAAGAAATACAAGATTATTCCCTCCTCCGGATTAATCTAGCAGATGTTGTTAAAACAGCCATGGGGGGGGGGGGTAGTGGAATACCCCCAGATCAGATAAAGAATGTGAGAGAAAAGCATTAGAAGAAGTCCACATACAGGTCCATAAAATGTCCCCCATTGAAGCAAAGAACTGGCAGGAAAAGACATAAATGTGCTGAAGCTGGTGAGATGTAAGTCTCAGAAGATTCCTCCCTTGTAAAATCCAGAATATGCAACCTGGATATGTGCAAAACCACCTCCAAGGAAGTGGGGATAAACCAAGTGAGAATAAATACAGAGAACTATCACCACGAAATGAGTGAAATTGAGCCTCATAACACCTGTGGGCCTGATAGGACAAAACAAGTGATCAGTATATGATTGATTGTAGAGGTGAGAAATAGTTGGCAAAAGAATTGTGGAGAGGGATGTATCCCCTTCCCTGGTGGCCAGAGACTTAGAAAGAAATAATCTATCAAGGTACAGAAGGACCTAAAGGGAGAGATAAAGAGTCTTACAAACATATAAACAAGTCCAGTCAATGACATCAGCATGTCAGCAAAAACAAAATACCCATTAAGGGAGAGATGATACATGGTACATGAGGCTAAAGGTTCAAATGGTTGTCGAGACAAGGCATGTAGTACCACCTTAATTTTTCGATTAAGTAATGGAAAAAGCCAGTTGGAAAGAAGGCTGGATAGCACTAGGAAGTTCAAAACCTTCAGATATTGAGGATAACTAAAAGGAAATGAAATAGTTGTCTGAACTAAATGACAGAAGACAAAGCTAAACCCAAGGAAAAAACAGGTCAAAACAAGATATGGTGAACACGTTTGGTAAAGTGGGTGCAAACTCCTTGTGAGGCACACCCTAGGCAACTGTAGATGTTAAACCCCAATGAGCTGGGAAAAGTCTTGGTGTAGAATGTTGGGTTGAGGCTGCCTCAATAAAGATAGCCAAAGAGGAAGATGCAGAGGTGGACTCACATGAAGAAACTGTAGAAGAGGAAATCATGGCTAGGCCGGACAATCTAGGCTACCAACATCTTGCAAGTAGAGGTGCAAAATATCACCAGAACTCTGAGTAACAGAGGAAGTGAGGGAAAGGCATTAGATGTGTATTCCCATCCAAGCAGGACTGATTGCATTTACCACCCAAACCTGAGGATGAGATAGCGGAGACTCCAAAGCTTGTAGATGAGTGTCAATGAGTGGCAAAAGCCATCAATGAAGGCCGATAGTGAGAACAAATCTATCAAAAACTGCACAATGGACAATCCATTTGTTCAGGAGAAAGTGAGAATTGAGACTGACAATCTGCTATGAAATCCATCACATCAGGAAAATGGCAAGCCAGGAGGCTGACATGAGTGTAATAGGTCCCATAGAGAAAGAAACAGAATTAAGAGACCAGTAAAATTGATGAAACGTGTCATGAGGATATTCCCATGCAAAAGATCTAGACCTTGCACTATTGCCTGTTGGACAGCAAAAAGTCCTAAATTACTGATGCAGAATGAAGATTCATCCTCCATTCATATACCCTGGAATTCCTGACCTTGAAGATACACACCACATCCCTGAAATGAAGTATCCGTGAAGAGAAACTATAGACAGAGGGGTAGTATACATTTATATTCACCCACACTCACTATATATATAGAGAGAGAGATATACACCCACACATACATATATACACACAAATTTACAGATACATTAATGCACATGCACACACACACACATGCTAACGATAGAAGTGATTCAAACCAATCACCACTCAAAAACTAAGCTGTTGCTCCTGACGAAAGAGACTGGAAAATCCTGTGGATTGAAGTTCCAGATCCATTAGTTACAATGGGACCACTGAAGGGATAGCATGTGTCCTCATCCCAAGAAATTTGAGGGAAGCCCACAACCCTGTAAGAAAGGGCCTGACTGCCCATTCCATAGCCTGAAGGTGGCTAAGCCTGGCATAAAACATAGTGAAAACTTGTACAACCCAACAGAAGACATATGGTGTTGATGCTAGACCAAAGGCTAAATCCCTGAACTACAGAACCTAATCCCTGTATACAAAACATAGCTGAAGGCAAGATAAATTTACTATGAGAATGTGGAGAAATGTCTCAGCAACCACAAATCTGGGCATCCCTAGACCTGGTGAAGAATGCCAAAGTAGGGTGAGTAAAGACTCCATTGTGGACCAGGGAGAAAACAAAGAATGGGGTGTGATGAGAAAAAATGATGATCATCTGAGAATCTCCCCTTGTCACAGGCACAATAAATAAACAGGAATGAAATCCCAGAAAAATGGGATCAACTGTCACTACCACCCCCGTGATCAGTAACTCTGATAGTCGTGAAACGTAAATCCACACCACACTGGTCAGGTAGAGGTGGAAATACCACAGAGTGAGAGGATAATAGAGGTGGAGAATTGAATCGAAAGACCAACCTCGATACCAGAACCCGAGGTGCTCATGAATTTGCATCGAAGGAATACCAGGTGTCCATCACTAGTTGTAACCTCACTCTAACTGACCCCCCACTCTCACTGAGGTTAATACCAACGATGTTAGCGTCGGTCAGTTCAAATGGAGTGGCCCTGAAACTAAGGTTTGAGGCTATACAGCTGCTAGAGCCAAAGAAGGTTGAGAGGTCAACAACAACAACAAAAAAAGCAAACAGTGACAGCAATTTGCAATACAAATGCCTCAGGGACACCTGCAAACAGGAAGTGACAATAAAAAGAAGGCTACAGCAGGTAGACAAAGTCTCTTCACCAAGGTTTCTTTGCAGAAGGAACAGAAGCAGGCAATCTGTCCAAGGTAGAAGTCAGTAGAAGACCCCAATCACCCGCAAACTAATCTGGTAGAGAGAATAGGTTTTGTATAGTCCATTAATAAATTATTCTTAGAATTTAGAACAGTTACACAAGGCTTATCAAAATTATACTGAAATGCTGTTTAAAGTACTATTTATATTTTCTGTGATTGTTGTTAATACAAAACGATTTCTCATCTTTCTTAACACAATTTCCCCAACAAAAAAATATATATTTTTTTTGTAGAGCACTTGCAGGCCACATTTAGCCTGCAGGCATGTAGTTAGACTACCCTGTTCTAAGTGTATGAACATATTGATTTGAAAAGGGCCATTACATACCCTCTCTAAAAGCAATCAATTTTGGTGGCATCATGCTACCTACACAGTAGTAAACAATGTCAAAATGTAGTTCTGATACATGCTATTCCACCCCAATTTTATATCAGTTGTGATTATCATGATACTTGCAGATTTGCACATACAAAATTGTTTGAATAAAATGTACTCCACCTGTACAACAAATACTATTGTAACCTCTAAATTCTGTTCAAAGGTAGATAACTCATGAAAATTAAAATGCTATGAACATGAACATAAGTTCTAATATCATCACTGGAATGTGATGGGACCAAGAATCAAATGATAATGTTTCTTGCAATGGACATAGAAAGACCACAAGAAGTGCATGAGATAAAGAACTTAATATAAAATATAGAAATACATGAAAGTTGCACATGATGGATAACCTCAAAAACTTCATAAAAACCAAATCCTGAACTAGTCTTAGCTAGTATACAAGTTGCAAGATTTAAAGAACTGGGAACAAGAAATATGCTTATAAACCTTATGGAGCAAGCACTCATAAGTATGTTTTTATCTTCTGAGCTTAATGATTTTTACCATATTGTTAAATAGCCTCCTCCTAGTTCAGGAAGTTATTGCCTAAGTTTCTGTACAAGACTGAACCACATGCTTTCTGTTAAACTATGGAAAATGGTTCAATTCTTGAGTAAGTTACTTTGTAAATTTTCAAACATAATTTAAGAATGTTAAATGTTTTTGATGCTATGTAGTAATCAAAGTTCAGTAGCATGTATTACAAAAACTGAGTAACCTTAATGTCATCTTGTACTGTTTTTTTTGTTTTTTTGTAAATTGTATAACCTTCACATTTTGTTTGGTACTTTTGATTAGGGAAGTTAATAAATGATTTAATTTTGCAAAACTAGCCTCTGTATTTCCATCCTCTAAATTTCTTCAATTTCATGATGTACAAGTCCCACAGGCTGCATATTTCTGGTATACACTATTGTTAAACTGTGACCAGTCCCTATCCCATAAATTTAATTTCAGCTAAACCACAAAATACCTGTAACATTCAGAACAAACAGAGAAATTTTATTTCCTACCTTGATTTCCTTTGCTCTACCTAATCTAAGTGGCTCAGACAACCCAACTTGAAGCTGCGCTATGTGGAAAGATGAATAGATTCCAATCACTTCAAGGATTCCATCATCAAATCTGCAAACATAACATATATATACATAGAAAATCAATACTCAAACAGTCAAGCAATACAAAATCAGAAGGAAGGAAGGACTGCATTAAAAACAGCAAATCCAAACCTTTCAAATGAACAAAAACAAGCCCAAACAAAAGTCAAATAAAGATGCTGCACAAATCAAAAGGATCCCCAGGGCACAAGCTGTAATGTAGGATATAAATATGCCCTGGGTTTTGGAGGTGACTGTGCCCTGGGGATTCTTTTGCTTTGTGCAGTGTCCTTATTTGACTTTTGTTTGGGCTTGATTTTGTTCATTAAAATGTATACACTCAACTCTGTACCCTTAATGAATTTTCCATGACTGCTGACTGGTTTCTCATCTGCTTTTTGGATTTTGTTTGATAGATGGAATATACCCAACGCTTTTGGGTGCTATTACCACAGGCAATCTCTGTTATGACTTTTGGATAACGACTGGAAAATGCGAAGGTCTTTTTGTTTTTCTAAATAGAGTTTTGAATTTATACATATATATATACACATATATATATTTGGTACAACAAAAATTTTACATTTAAGTCTCAGACATAATAAATATCTAATTATAGTATTTTGGCACTTGTGTATAAAGTTAAAATCATAAACGTTGAATATTAGTTATGATTATAATAAATATCTTTTGAAGTTAATATACTCTTGTAAAGAAAACTAGTATAACAGATATTTTACTAATAAATCTTCACATATGATAAATATGCACCAAAAGTTATTGTAAGAAACTCATAATGTGTAGAGGAAATTAGCACAAAAGGTTAATATAATAAAGGTTCTTATGACTCAACTTGCATGAATTAGAAATATGTGTAAAGATTAGTGTAATAAAGACTTTACCACAAACTTCACAAGCATAGAAAACATATACAGAAAATTACTGCAATGATGATTTTACCACTAAATCTGTAAGCATGAGAAATTTGTAAACAAAGAATTTATCATTAAACTAGTTAAATTTGAATTTGATCATTATTTAACACTATCAATCTTAAGCACTACTACTACCTCAGTGGCTGAAGTTCTGAAGCTCTACTTCCCATCTGCCATGGTCGTACACCAGCACCCCAGCTGGGGATGTTCAAGATGACAATTGCTTCCAACTCAGGTAAATTAACTGGTTTCCCATCTAACTGTAGTTCCAACTTTTGGTGCAAGTTTTTACACTCCCTTTCCAATATATCTTTGGTTCCATAGCTTAAATACAGAAACTGAAAGATAACCAAAGAGGAAAAATTCAAACACAGATACAGTATCAATTTAAAATTTCACTATGGTTATTTTAAAAAATGACAAATTCACAGTAAGCATCTTACTTTTTTCTGAACTAAAAAAGCAATGAAAATGCCTTGTTTAATTAGTTTCAAAGAGAATATGATAATCTATGTCTTTAATATATAGAAATAAAAACATATATATATTTTATGAAGTTTGTTTGTTATAAAATTGAGTCTAGAAGTAAACTCACCCTTTTATTCTAGGATTACAAATAAATCATATCTGTTTTAATAAGCATTCATCACAATCTAATCATGCTTGATAAGCTTATATAAGAATTTAGTTTGCTTTATATTTATCAACCCTATATGCATAGTATCAGTCAATAGGAATGAGGCGGTATTGAAAAATTAATGTTTACTATAAATCTGAATTAAAATGTATATCTTCATGAAATTTGGTAAGCTTTTAATAAACATTACAAGAAAATAAAATATTTAATAAAGATTTGTTTGTGAATTTAATGATTCACTCTGACTAGTCTGAGTGCAAGGTGATTTTCAAATTAGAATGATAATACCTTTTCTTTTGACTAAAATAACTGCAGATTGAAGCAGCCAATTACAAATATTTATAATAAGAGTTTTTTATGCCTCATAATTTTTCCAGTTGTTTTAATTCAATTTTCTTGTTTTATTTCTCTTTGAACCATGTATAACTACTGCAAAAAGGAATAAATCACCCAGCAGGAGTGCAGAAACTTTAGAGTAAACAAAGTGTCAAACTACATCACACAATGTCTAATTACATCTTCATGGGTTTCTCAAGAAGTATTGAAAAGTTATTTTTCATTTAAATTTTCTTATATAACTTAGTAAGTTTTTAATTTTTACATTTTTAGTTACTCTAATTAAAAATATACTCCAATAAACAAAAAAAAAACATATATAAACACCAGACATTTACCATTACCATTTCTTATGGGCCTAAAAGAACTCGAGTGTGTACTTTTGGTCATTAGCATACTCTGCTAAGACTACTTTTTCACACTTCGTTAGTTGTCCAAAAATGATTATGTAGTTTTCAAATACACATTTTAAAATACAAAATAATTCAAACAGTAAAACAGAATGCCCCAAAACTACTATAATCTACCTGGCTTTCTAACTAACCTATGAATAGGTTGAAAAATGTCATTACTTATTGGCAGCACTGACTTCAGTTTACACACAATAAAATCTACTTGGGAAATGGTACTTTTACCAAAATAAAATAACATAAAGTCATTATAATCAGATAGTTTACAAAATAGCTTTTAAACATTTACCACATACAAATATGCAAGAGTAAAAGTACTTCCAAAAGCATGAAGAGTTGGAGGAGATTCTGTGGTGGGTTTAACAAATTTATTGATATCTCAAAAAGTAAAGGTGGGAAGGTCTTATTTTAATTTCTGGCCTGCCAGTATCTTTAGTTGGTGTTTCTGGTGGACATTCTGAAACCCATATAAGGGAAGAAAGAAAATCAAAAGGAGAATTCAGAGCAGAGGCATCATATGACACAGAGAAGACTGAAAATTAAATATGTATTTTTTAAATTAAGAAATTAAAACTCATATAATATTAAAATTTGAAACATAAACTACATGTTGACAAACAATGATAATAAAATTATAAATGGTCATGAAATGTGCATTTTGACCTCACCCATACACACAGGATTAAAGGCAATTTGCTATAACATTTTGTACACACAGTTTATATTGATCAAAATACTGCTGCTGCTTGGTTTGTTAGGATGTTGATCAGTTTTTTATACTTACATAACTGCTAACTTTATATATGGAAAAACACCTATATTAATAAACACCAACAACATTTCAACAAGCAATGGAATTTAGTTGCAACTCACCTTGTTCAGCAATCTGCTACTATACAAATAAAACTTTGATTCTCTCGTCTTATGAAAATTTAAAGTCACTAATGCATCAACTCCCACAGAAGCATAGTTGTTCATTAGGATTTCCTATGCATGAAAAGAAAAAAAAAATCACAGTCCTGTTCAAGCAGAGCATTTCAAATGCCAATTTCGATAAACAAACATTTTTACTTCTAAAATACAAGTACATAATGGTAGAAAATGTATTTCAAACCTTCTTCTTAACAGATCTTCCAAGAGAAACCTATAGTAACATATGACATTTTTACAGTTAGCCCATCTGCTTTTCAGAGTTTACAACACAAAGAATATGTGAACTCTATTGTAAAGTGGACTGTAGCCATTCTTAAATCCATTATTCAGTCCTGCCCTACACTGAAATCTAGATACAGAATGTTCTCAAAAGGAAGTTTTGTTTCTACCTAATGATAAAGGTAATGGAAATGTACAAGAACTATCAAAATCTGAAGAAGGGCTCAGTATGTAAGCTGAAATGTTGCCTCTTTTTTCTTTCAATAGACACAGTAAGTGTGAGAACTTTAATGGACTGCATTCTTTTTGATATATTGATTCAGTGGAACTTTAGAAACATCAACCTATGTGAATGTAAATAGTTAAAGAATCGACAAAATCCACTAAAGAAAGAACGAGAGCACTACTTATATAAACTAAGAGATCAAAACATTTAAATCAACATGCAACAGAGTATATAATTCTGAAGATATTATTCCAAGTTTTTATGGATTTTAAAAACTGTTCATATATTTTATTAGACAATTTTTATATCAGTCCTCTAGTTTGTGTCATAAATTGTAATATGAAACAATGAGCTCGTACTAGATAATAAACATATGTGCCATAACATGAACAATTAGAAACTGCAGCTTCAAGCTCTATCAGCTTAGCTATGTAAGTGATAGACATTGTTATCCAAACAGCTTTATACTTCTATACATGTGGGAAACTGTTTAATGCAAACATTACTTATACAGTTCTTTCTACTCTATAATCCCTATAGTTAATCTTCACATTCTTATGACATGGTTTGTAATATGATATATACTTTGTTCATATTAGATGAAAAAAATCATATCATGAATATATGAGGACCATAGTTTTGAGTTATAACAATCTTCATAAGAAGGACAATTATAGGGGATTTTATCAGACGTATCAGAACTACAACTAATTATAACAAAAAAGACACATTGCCTGTAACACTCTTTCAAGATGAAAGAGAAAAACAGATAGTGTATCAATAAAAATATCCATTTCCCACACCTAGGTATGTATATTTATTAAATAACATTCATTACCTACAGACTTAGCTGACCTAATTAGAGCTAATGCTACTGCAGCTGTACTTCTCAGTTTGTGATGTTATTTGTTATACAATGAAGAAGTAGATTTAACATTACAGTCCAAATCATCAAAATATTAACCATAGAGAACAATCTCTGCTGAATACATGCCTTAATACTTTTGTCCCAGGTATCCTTTACAGCACATGACACAAGGTTTTAGTGTCTTATATTCAACATTTTATTATACTACTTTCTGTTTATGTTATACCAATTAATATGGCATAAACACTTAGTTAACAATCCATATTTGAATAGTATTCAAGTCTTAAGTTCTTAATTCTATATGGAAATATTTAAAGAAATCCTGAACTTCCCCTATTGTTACACATGTAACACATTTTCTCTAGGCAACTTCTCTATTTTATCCACCACCCCTTCAAAATGAACAAAATAAAATGTAAATTGCTCCCTATAATATTGTCATTGTTCAGACAAACCATAATTTTTATAGCCTTCAATTTTCTTTGGTTATAGAGGTATCAAATAGAAAATCACACCCTTCCTGCCACACCTACCTGTTACATCCTCTCTTTCAGGCTTTGTTAATAGTTCTCTCTTACGTATAATTATATATTACCTATAACCAATAGAAAGTCAAGGCTTTCATTTATCAAATGACGTATTGTATAACTTTGTATTCTGAATGGAGTACAAGCATCATTCCAATGGGAAAGTTAATGACTAGCTTGGATGAATTTGTAATGGCTATTGTCTCACGGTTAGAAAGTCAGAAAAATTTTGATAGTTAGGGTAAATTAAATTAATTTAATAAAAATTATTTAGTGCATTACTACTATTAGTATAAAAAACTAGGGTTATGTTTCATCAACAATCAACAGCAAGAAAACGAAGATTGGATAAGTACTTTATTTCTTGTTTTTCATATTTATTCTTTACTTATTATTATAAAAGTAAATAAGATGTAAAAATAAGGATCTTTTTAGGTTAGTTTAGATTAGGCAAAATAAATATTATTACTAATGTAATAAAAAATATTTCATGAGGCCTGCACACAAGCAGCTTGTGGGTAATGTAATTCGATAGTGTAACGTGAACTGCACATTTCCTGAGTGATTTACAATTTATAATGGCACGGATAGTAGTTAGACATGGTTCAAAGGGCAATAAAACAATAAATTTAATAATATATAGATGTATACTGTTACGAGCTTAAAGCTACTTAGGATAAACGAATGAAAGAAAGAAAAGAAAAAAATCTATAAATAATTTAAATGAGTATAAAGAGGTTGCATGGTCAATCAAATTAACTAAGTAATTTTTCTTGCTGACACAAATATCATCCAGTTTATCTTAGAAACATATTCACAAGCATAAGTACATCGTGAACTAGGTATCTGCATATTGATTGCAATAAAATGGAAGGTTTCGTTTAAGATGTACAAGTAGTATTTTGACAGGTTCTTACTGGATGACAAGATGAACATGTCGCTTGAGCCAACTGGAGAAAAGCTATCAAAATGTGTAATTGTATGATTGATTACACAGATAATAAATACTGTGTATACCCATTAGCTTGATTTCTTACTTTTATTAATTATTTTGCACACTATCTGAAGGCTATACTAATTTGTATATTGAAGAGGTCAAAGATTAAAAATATTACTGGACAAAAAGCAGTATTGACACATCATTTAATTCTCTCAAAATGGGCTCATCAATTTGACTGACCACACGACCTCTTTGTACTTGTTTAGTCTTTATAGATTTAATACTTCTAACTTTCAATATAGTGTGTATATCGTCACAAAATTCAGCAGTCTTTCATATATAAAAATCACATTTTTAGTGAAGTATTCTTAATAAAATAAAACAAAGATCTGCCCATAAATATACTGAGTATTTGTTTTGAATTATCTGTGTGCAAAGTAATTTTTGTTAAAATTAAAAATATTTTTCCTCATCTCAAATTTCCTTTGTGTAATCCCTAAACCTCCTAAATTTGATAGATTGGTATACATAAACAAAAAGTGGTTTAATAAAATTTTGAATATAAGACACTAAAACCTTGTGTCATGCACAGTAAAAGATACCAATGGCAATAGGGTTAACAGTAAAATTTTGAATATAAGACACTAAAACCTTGTGTCATGCGCAGTAAAAGATACCAATGGCAATAGGGTTAACAGTGATATTATTTCTCAATATCAGGCAATTCATGATGATGATACCATACTAAAGAGATTTGTTTCTTAAAGACTGCACTGGTGTTGAAAATACCATGCAACTCATAATGATGACAACAAAGTAAAAGAATTTGTTGGTGAAAGACTGTGATTGGCATTTAAAATACCATGCAACTCATGATGATGACAACAAACTAAAGGAGGTTGTTGCTAAAAGATTGTGCTGGTGTTGAAAATACCATGCAACTCATAATGATGACAACAAAGTAAAAGAACTTGTTGGTGAAAGACTGTGATTGGCATTTAAAATACCATGCAACTCATGATGATGACAACAAACTAAAGGAGGTTGTTGCTAAAAGATTGTGCTGGTGTTGAAAATACCATGCAACTCATGATAATGACAACAAACTAAAGAAGGTTGTTGCTTAAAGATTGTGCTGGTGTTGAAAATACTATGCAACTCATGATGATGATGACACACTTAAAGGATCTGTTACTTAAAGACTGTACTGATGGGTAAAATATTTCAGTCATTGGTTCCCTCACCAACTTACATCCTATCTAAACTATAGTCAAGAAGCTATAAACCTTTCTACTGCGAGACACCACTCAATAGTTCAGAAAGCAGGGAATTTAACTTATTTACAGACACTGATTTATCATGCAACTGACTATATTAACTGCTTATCAATCAATTAATCCTGGTCATAACAATTAGGCCAATGTTGGCATCCTGGTCAACCATTATAGCAGTTGTACTGCTCTACACTGGCATTTCCTCATTTGACTTCTTATGGATGGTCATATGTTCACTGCCATCATCTTCCTTCTCATCAATTGAAGCTATTATACTAGTGTTGTATGGTACTCTCATTGCCCTATAACCCATTAATCTCCTCAATCTCTGACTACAGAGAGTGCAAGAGAGGGTCATCATTGCTGCCCTCCATATGCGAACTTTTCTTATTACGCATGCCACAAGCCTTCCGCACCCCCCTACTGGAGTCAAATGATTCCAACGTGTGTTTCATGCAAACCATCATACCAATAGAAGAATAGTACACTCATGTGATGCATGTGACAACCTATATGCGCCTCTACTGAACTATCATTTGAAGTTTGGCAGATGACGGAAGCACCGGAAGTGAGTGGGGAGGAAGGGTGGGAAGTGTGAATGAAGGGAAGTACCTATCGGAAATACATTTTCAGTATAAGAAAATTATATCTTCTGATACGGTACTTCCATCCACTCACAAGATTAACTAGAATCCCACATTGATTAGGAGGAGGGACTGGTGCGAGGGAAGAACAAATGTAACCCCCCGAAAGTGTCCAAATGATACCTCTGTAGATGTGAGAGCCAGATCTGAAGATACATAGACGGGAACCACACCACTTCTGATTCAGGTATACTCTTCGCCCATATGTGGAATGTGCAAGAAATTATGGTGGAAAATGTGAGGAGCACATCCGATTGGGAAAGAATGTGGTAGAAAAGTGATCCTAGTCAGAGAAAGATATAGTAACTCAATCCCACAATAAGAAAAGTGGGCAAATGAGGATGTGTCCCATGGTGTAGAGTTGTTAGGGTGCAGCATACCATACTTGGCAAGTCAACTACATCCAAAACCTCTTCACTGGGTACTGACATCATACTGTCTTCACCTCAAACCCAAGAACTGGGGAATTGAGAACCACTCCGATTACTCATGATTAGCTCTGAGCTATAGATCCGGGAATTTGACAACTAGTATCAAAAGGAAGTCTATTGCATGCAATCAACTCCCGCAACCAGGAAACAGGTTGGGACCATCAAAAGAGCAATAAAATCCATGTAAGAAGAGAGAACAAAGGAGAGCCAAGGATAGAACCGGAATAATCCCATGTATCCCTTCTGTGACCCACAACACAGAAGAAGGAAATTAAGGGAGGAAGATAGACAACCTTAACCCTGTATGAGGACTTATGTTGATTGGTTCACTCAAAAACCAAAACCAGCCTGTGGGGCATTGATATCCATGCGTAGGTAGGATGAGGGCTCCCAATTGAAGGCGTGAACTACATTTTGACATCTCACTTTGTTGTATTGTTAATCGCAATTCAGAGGATGTTACGTCATCTACACTGGCAGAACACCACTGCCCTACTCTGAACTGAGTGGTTATAGCCATCTTATGTGGGACCCATCCAGCATGGTGCCTCCATGGTCGACCACTCCAGCAGCTTGGAACTGGTAAGTGGTAAGGACTCCTACACTCCACTAGAAGAAAAGGGGAGCTTAGAATACATTGGAGAGCCTGGAGGAACGTCAACAGTGCAATGGGTGATCAAGAAACCCTATTTTGAAAAGATGACAAAAAAAGGTAATTAAAAAATACCTGATCAGGCACCACTTGCCATAGAGTGGGATCCATGTAATGAAGGTATGAAGAATGGGCCCTTGAAAAAAAGAAAGTATTAACTCTTTTAGCACGAGCTCGGTTCCTGGGACCGACCTCACAACCATTTTCTGTTTGTTATAGTTTTTATACTATAACTTTTAAATTAGTAAATGTATTTTAGTGAAATTTGGCAGATTATCAATAAACACTACAATTCTTTCATATGCAAAGTATCAAATTTTTGTATTAAGTCTTAAGATTTGTAAAGCAACGTTTTTTTCATTCCTTCTTTTTTTTTCACATGTTGCCTATCCAATATGCAAAGTAATTTTCATTTTAAGATTAAAAATATTTTTATGCATCAGAAAATTTTCAAATTTCACATGTTAAATCTATGTAATGTCCAGATAGTTATCACACATTTCTTAAGAAAAAAAACTTTATATTTTATGTTATTTTCAGAAATGAATCTCTGTACGGATTTAGTAGATTTGACTGATCTCAAACCACCAAAAAAAAAAGGAAATAAATATAAATTATGCCTCTTTCATTCTAGAATGACAACAATTTATAACATGAAAACATAAATGTTTAGACTAAATAGCTTAAATCTCATAACATTATACATTTATATATACATATCTATTATTATTATTATTATATTGATATTTCAGCTGTCCCTGGCTAACAATACAGAAGTTACCATGACGTGGCACATGCTCTCATGTTACCATATCCAATAATATAAAACTGACCTTTAGTCTTTACAAAGTGACCTGTCTTGGCTATGTTTTAGTAGCCTAGTATTTTGTAAAATACAGTCACATTTCAATTATTATACATGATATATATATAAATTATTGGTATTCAGAAATAAGTTCTTAAACATATTTTTCTTGAAACATAGAACAGTAAATAAAGAAGTAAAGCAAACAATTATGCAATAATGTTTTGTTTCCAAATAATTATGAACTTAACTGTACTGGTTTCAATTCCATTTTCAGAGTCATAACATCAAACATAAACATTGTATAAAAATTACTGACTCATAATATTAAACATACGAACTGCTTCAAAAGAACACTCATCAATCATAAGTAATTTTTTCTTTCAAAAAATATATTAATATAATTCAAAGGTAGCCTACACAACTGTAAAAGTAAATATAAAATTCACAATAGACTACCAAGAAGAATGTGATGGAAATCTTTTATTACTTTTATCAATATTAACTTCTGATCAAATCAAGCTACCTACTTAAAAAACACAACTAAAATTCAACCTGGTAATGAGTACAGCTTATTAAAAATACTTTTATAACATTTTTATTTATACTGATTAGAATGTATTGCTTCAACTGTTGAGTACCCTTGCTGTTAATAATAAATTTGACCATAATCCCAATAATATCTTACAAGGTTCAGCCAGTTTATATTTAGGTTAATCCTAAATACACATATTAAGCTCTATAGTTTCTGACAAGAAGTTAAGCACACTGTAGAAATCAGTTTCTTGAAGATATGTTTTAGAAAAAAGCTACAATAATAAAAATGAAATTAAAAATATTACACATTCTAACCAATAGTGTTCATGAAAGTAACAATAAGTTTATAGCTTTATTATTTATAGATGGCTATATACTATAAACTATAAAACTTCCTCTTTGTTACCATCAGAAATTGGATCTTAGACATACGGCCATTAATATATTATCAGGCATAACTTGTAAAAAATATATATATATATATTTTATTTGACTTTAGTGAACCAGTTTCAGAAAGAAGAAAAACTTACCCTTGATGGTATGGGAATTCCTAGATGTCTTTCTGAAGATAATTTGACTTTCCATCTATAAGTGGTCAAAAATGAATAATAAAATTACTTTATCATCAAGCAGAGAGATGATATTTGTACTTAAAAAAAAACTCTGTCACCTTCTGAAATTACCCAAAAATTACAGTCAATATTCTGTCCAGAAATGTAGATGATTGATAGTATTTTTTTCTTGAAACCAATTATTTGATTATGATAAATTATCAAAAGGGACTAAATCTGTAATTCAATCTAACACTGTATTTCTTAAAAACAAATTCAGCATTTTTTTGTAATTTCAAATTCTTTCTATCTGCATCAACTGCAAAATATAACCATAAAAGCAAGTTTTAATTAAATGTATTTTCTTGTTTCATCACTTGTAGCTATGAGAAAGACCCACATTAGCATAGTGAAGAAATACTTTTTTTTCAAATAAGTGCCAAACAGGTGGATGAAGCCTGTTTAAATCAGCCAAAGAAATTTTATTGAGTAAAAAAAGTTAGCCTTAACTTACCAAGTTACTGCCACATTACAACTATTTCCTTTCAAAACATATTTTGTGACATGTCAGAAATTTAACAAATTTTAAATGATATATTTTTGTAACAATCTTATATGTAGTTTCACATTAGAGGATTCTCCATGAACCTAATTAATGTAAGGATTATTATATGTTTTACTATCAATTTTCCCTAACTGACTATATTAAACAAACCTGTCTAATTTAACACAAGTAGAAGAAGCTATCTGATCAAGGATGTTCTTCACATCAATGTTTCCACTGTAACCATCTCCCCAACCCAATACTCTGGATAGGTCGTTTCCAGTTCCTAGTGGCAAGATACACACCTGGGGTTGGGGCTAAAAAAGAAACAAAAAGGAAATATGCAATTATGTACAAGTATATGCTTAATTTTGGGTACCAATATTAACCATTTGTGTAACAGGTCAGTGCATATAACATTCCAGCTATCATACTGAAACAAGGCAAAGGAGTCACAGAAAACCTTTATTTAGTATCAAACCAAAATTAATAAATGCTACTACTAACAATAGTAATTTACAGAAACGTGTTTATGCATTTACAGAAACAAACAAACTTATAACTGGTTGTGTAACATATTAATAACTATTTCCAGTACTTCAGTTGCTCTCCCCCCCCAAGTACACCTTAAAATTATACAGAGAAAGCTTGGATCTATTTTTTCAAAGCTAGCATCACACTTGGATTTAATACATCACATCTTCTACTGTGTTAACTACTTGATTCTTAGTACCATCTTTCAAAGTTATATCATCAACTTCTTTGATATTTCTTCTGTTTCTGATTTTATTTGTCACTACATTCTCTCACCCCTCAAAAGAAACTAAGTTAAGAATCCTTTCATTTTTCCTTTTTAACTATATTTTTGCCATAGTTTTACATTTGTATATGTGGATAATGCCCAAAATGTTTTTGATCAGTTTCATTTTTTTTTAGTTTTAGACATGCCAACTTTTTGGTTTACTTTTCTTCTGTTGTCTCCACCCACTAGTCACTTTTAGTTTCCAATCATATTTTTTAGGGGTGTGATTTTGTATTTTGTGTACAGTAAGCAGATGACTATATTATTAAATTCAAAGGAATGTGTCATATATAAACATGTACACAGTAATCAAATGAAGGTTGAAATACTGTTTCTTGTTTTGTTGTGAACTAATTCTAGGATTTAAGGTACCTGAAGATTTAAAGTATTATTAATAATAATAAATAAATAAATAAAAAGGTGAATGAGGGAGGCATTGTACCTTCAGAACTACAGGTTCCACATTGAAGCTATCAAAGAGACTGCAAATGTTGGAGCAGACTTTATGGATGAACTAAGGACAGTCTTTGTA
This sequence comes from Limulus polyphemus, assembly GCF_000517525.1. Lineage (NCBI taxonomy): Eukaryota > Metazoa > Arthropoda > Merostomata > Xiphosura > Limulidae > Limulus > Limulus polyphemus. Next base: position 97,842 of record NW_013667649.1, read on the forward strand.
TATAATAAAACAAATATTGTAAATATTTATCTTGAAGAGGGGTTTATGTCATACATAAACATGTACACAGTAATCAAATGAAAGTTGAATTACTGTTTCTTGTTTTGTTGTGAACTAATCTTAAAATTTAAGGTACCTGAAGATTCAAAGTATTATTAATAATAATAAATAAATAAATAAAAAGGTGAATTCAATTTGAGTCATTGAGTTGTTTTAGACCTAATTCTACATAAATATGTTCATACAAACTATAATGTATTTGTGGATAATTTCTTTTTGTTAAGTTGTTGAGTGATTTTGAGAAGAAAAGTGTTTTTTTCTCTTGTTTTGCTTAAGCTTATGAAAACAAATAAACAAATGTAAAAGGAAAACAGTAGAAAATTCAAAAGATAAGTAACACGAGTTTCAAATGAGAAACATAATTAGTGTGATGAGCAGATGTAAACATGAAATGATCATATCAACTGTTAACAGACAAATTTTGTGCACATTAAAAAAGTAGGTTTGAAGCATTGTATTTCTTAAATGCTTCAATTAGATGGTATAAGTGTTGCAGAATATGTGAAACAAAAATAATTTATAACAACATCTTGATATTAGTATTAGTGATAGTAGTCAATTTATTTCTCTATCAAAACTTGTTGGATCAACTGACTCTCAGATGCAAATTGATATCACAGCAAATAGGCTTTTGTTACTTTTAAAGCTCTCAAGAGTAGAAAGAAACCATCAATGAGTTTAAAGCTGTTAAGAGAAAGACATGACTTTCTACAAAGATGAGCTTAAATTCAGAAATCATAAAAAAAGTTTATGCATACTTGTGTGTCCTTAACTTGTTAAAATACTGTTTTATTAATTTCTACAGAAAACATGAATAGTAGCTACTGTTGGTGATGTTATGTACTGTTATGTTATAGCTTGATGATATTATGTACCGTTATGTTATGGCTTGATGATGTTATATACTGTTATGTTATAGCTGGATGATATTATGTACCGTTATGTTATGGCTTGATGATGTTATGTACTGTTATGTTATAGCTGGATGATATTATGTACCATTATGTTATGGCTTGATGATGTTATGTACTGTTATGTTATAGCTGGATGATGTTATGTACTGTTATGTTATAGCTTGATGATGTAAGATTATTCTAGATGACATTTATACAAAACTTACATGGTCTGATTTTTAAAAAGTTTGGAATTGTGCACTTAGATACACAATAGATATATTTTTTGTTCTGATAATATATATAAATTGCTAATGTGAAATTATGAACATTTTACACACATTCATATACCTAACATTGTATAGGACAATGAAATGATATTATAAGGTAAAACCCGTCATAAAATCGTATCAATCATGCCACAGCTTATTGTTATGGAAATCAGCCATCTGATGATCAGTCAAGGGAAGCCCAAATCTCCGAAACAGACAGAACCATCCATGCAGTGGGAGAAAGTGACATAAGCAAATGCCAGACAATCCCTTCCCTTGCGTGAAGTCTGAGAAGAGAAGATTGAGCTAGACTCAAAGTGCATTGAAAAACACCCAAAGATGGACCATTTATGGAGTTGTTGAGAGGATGAATTTTTCCAACCTGATATGAAGTACACCCTTCTGGCTTCAGAAAGGAGATTCTGTGGATGTACTGTGGTAAGGTGACAGGCTGGTGCCAAAAGAAGTCAATCTTCCAAACAGTAATGTGTGCACAGACCCATGAAATGAACATACTGCTCAAAGGTCGTATTACTCGTCAGAAAACATATGGTGCTGAAGGAAGCCCAAACAGGAGAGCTTGGAAACTGACGAGAAGACTCTGCTATGAGGATGTGAAAGTAGGCGTCTGTAACATCAAACTTGTTCATCCAAAGATCTGGTGTGAAGTGCCACTGAAGTTGAAGAAAAGATTCCATGGTGAAATGAGGAGGCTGTAAGAAGAGATTGAGTCGAGACAGATTGATGATAAGATGCCAATCTCTGGTGATCTAGGTCACCAGAAAAAGATGAGAATAGAATCCTGGATGAACGGGATCGACCTTCTGAAAGGGTAGACACTAATGCCACTGGTGCCATCCCGACCTTCTGAAGTTCCCAGAGCATAGGGACGGAACCGATCCTGTAAACCAATAGGATGAGGTGTCAAAGGTGGGGGCTGTGAGATGAGAATTATCGATCCTCCAGAAGTACCCATTGGAGTATAAAAGAGGCGAGCAGCCAATAACGATAAAGAATATTGCAAACGTTCCATATAAAATCAAGCTTCGAAAGTTTCAGGGACTCCAGCAAACTAGTATGCCAAAAAAAGGGCGCCTCCTGGAAATCACGTAGAGGAGTATCACAATACAGTAATAAGAGTTAAATGAATTCACAAAAATGGAGATCTGGTAAGAGGGATAACAGGTTCTGACCTGGAACCCCATAGATCCAACAACAAATCCAATTGTTGAGTGTCCAAATATAGTACAGCCAGATGATGATAAGCCATGGCATGTTGTTCTGATAAACAAGTGGAGCAAGGCATAGCAATACTCTCTCATAATTGCATTTCAAACATCCCAGCATACACAGCAATATTAGAGGAAGAACTAAATAACCACCCTTCCCCCCCAAATCTGACAAAGAGTTAGGGTAGACTCAAAAGCAAGGTGGTGAATCCCCAAAGCTTTATAAACTCGCATAATTAACTGCAGAAAAAGAGACAGAAGGTGGCCAATCAGATGAGTCCTCATTAGAGGCAGCTCTAGTGAAAGAAGGAGCAGAAAACAGTGTCTAAATTCTCCCCAGTAAATTCAGGTTCAAGATAAAAAGCCAACTCTGAACACCTGGGGAAAATCCCCAGGCTCCATGAAGGACTCCATGTTGACTACCACCAGACAACAAAGGAGGAATGGTTAACCCCTGTGCCAGAAACCATTACACAGGAATTCATACTCACATTTTTTTATCTATATATTATAAATCAACTAAATAGTAGCAATGGGAAAACAAACAAACACCAGGCTATTGTCAAAATGCTTCAAAAAAAAATGTTAACCACAAAACATAACTCCTAGCGTTAGCACTTTGTCGAGAAAAAGTGATTGTACTGTCAACATACAGTGCTTATATACAGTACCTGTATAGTGGGCATGTGAGGGCCGATGTAAAGTTTTACAAATTAGATATTCCTGAGGGCAGTCAAGTGAGGTATAAAGACTGGAGCAAGCAAACACGATGTTTATATCGCAAAGATGAAGATCGAGAAGTAGCTATAAGTGTCAGCGGAGGTATGTATGTTTTGTAACTAATGTTTTATTAGTTTATTCCAATCTCTATGTATTTTTAAAATGAAGTGGAAGCTATACTGCTTATACAGTTGAAAAGGACAAAAAGTTTTTGTTACATGCTTAGATCACTAGCCTATAGCTTCTCAAAGCTGAGATATAGGCAATAACATCATACCATGGCAACCAAGGTTGAGAAACAGTGATTGGCTGAAACTGATAAAATTATATTACTATTGAACTTACATGGTCAAATAAGTGCTGTTTTAGATTTTCTCCTGGAGACTACAAGTGCCATATAACTTCAGAAAATTCACAAACACTAATTTTTTTATACTTATATGAAACTAAATAAATTATACTTTTTTATTGAAAGACTTCAACTCTGAAGTTTTTTATTTTAATGTGTGCAAGTTTGCCCTCATGGTAGGATGCTTTGTAACATTGTTTTTTACATTAGTTTGATAGATTTGAGCATGAAAAGCCTAAGAAGTTACATATACTGCAACCCCTATTACTAAAATATTAAATTGCCTAACCTTGTTTTTTATTCAGCAAACATTCTGTGAATTTACAAGCTAGCAGTTTTTTTTAGTAAAAATGTTTATAGAATGTTCAATGTACTTACAAAAAGCTTCAATTTCTGGATAGCATTAAGAACCCAGCCAACAGTGCCATCTCCACCTGCTACCAAAACTCGACAGGTCTGGTCTGGCACCAGATTACACCACTCCAGTCCACTTTCAGGTGGTAAGTCATGAAGATCAATTACCTTTAAGAATTTGATCACATTTTGAAAAACAAAAAGATACATTTATGTAACGAGTATAAAGAAATACTGTAATATTATACAAAGTAATTTGCATATTTATTTTTGATATAAATAAAATGATGTGTCACTCCACATAGACTTAAAATTATCTCATTATTGGTTTTTCTGTGTAGGTTATCAGAATATTCTCTCTGAATACTGTATGACTGATCCATAATAATCCTTATCAAACTGTATGAGGATGGTATGATCAGTAATGTAAAATCGTAGGTTTCTTGTGATTATTTCTTGTGTGTGTGTGTGGTGTGTGTGTGTGTGGAAGGAAGTATGGATAAGTCCACCCTGAAAGCTATCAAAATATTATGAAAAGAAAGATTGTGGGTGATTTCTGAGACCTTCAGATTGTATTTTATTGCTGGGTATAAATACTGAGATGCCTGCCTGTTAAATTAAAATAAGTTTTCCATACTTGACTCAAAGTATCAAAAATATGTCACTTTTACCAGACCTCTGGATAAAGATTAGCCTTGTGGAGCCAGTTGAATAACGTTACTTTGATTTTGTTAGTGATAAGAATTTCCTAAGACACATCTAAAGACTGCTTCAATGTATCAGATGATAGCCTAAAAAATTAACCTTGATATCTTCCTCATCAGTACTGAACTACACAATAAATTTACATCAAAGATGGACATCTCAATACTAAGTGGGTGAATAGGTCATAGAGTTAAGAGAACTCATACATTTCTTGATTAAACATGACAGGTGTTTTGTGGGTGATCCAGAAATCATAAACAATAGACCTTAAACATAATTAAGACTTACTTATGTTGTTTAGACAAGCCATAAAATTCTGGTATCCATGATTGTTCTGGTTTAAAATTTTGTATTGTATCTTACACATGAGGACTTCATGAAGTTAGCAACATACCCTAGATTATTATTATATCTTACACATGAGGTCTTCATGAAGTTAGCAACATACCCTAGATTATTATTATATCTTACACACATGAGGTCTTCATGAAGTTAGCAACATACCCTAGATTATTATTATATCTTACACACGAGGTCTTCATGAAGTTAGCAACATACCCTAGATTATTATTATATCTTACACATGAGGTCTTCATGAAGTTAGCAACATACCCTAGATTATTATTATATCTTACACACATGAGGTCTTCATGAAGTTAGCAACATACTCTAGATTATTATTATATCTTACACATGAGGTCTTCATGAAGTTAGCAACATACCCTAGATTATTATTATATCTTACACACATGAGGTCTTCAT
>NW_013667649.1:103861-115153 GCF_000517525.1 Limulus polyphemus
ACTAGTGTCTGTTTTTCAGTATTATGATAAAATTCACTACTCCTAGCTATATCATGTTTGTCTGTTTTTCACTATTATGATAAAATTCACTACTCCTAGCTATATCATGTTTGTCTGTTTTTCACTATTATGATAAAATTTACTACTCCTAGCTATATCATGTTAATCTAGAGTTTCCATTTTCCAGTTGAAAACAATGTAGCATGCAACTAGATGCAAGGAAACTAAACTCAAACTAATGAACCCTAAAATTAGATCTATAATTAACCAAGTGGTATAGTTCTGTGCTGCACTTACTTGTACTTCCTATTCAACACAGAGTAAGTCTAAATGGAATTAAAACTAAACACTAGATCTGTAAGTAACACATATACAGTTACAATGTATTTATGAATACATGGTAATACTATGTATCAAGTACAAAACACAAACACTGTACTTGAGACTAAATCATAATTTACCAAACTTACATAGTTGGATGACTGAACAATACACCTAAACTAAACACATGGCACATTTGTACTCATACCTATAACTTGGCAGTTGGTGGCTGTGTAATTAAACCTATATCTAATCATTTGGTAAATTAATATTTATTAACATAGCTATATTTTTTATAAACTCTCACAACAGCAAGTGGACCATTATAACAGATTTCTTTTTTCTTTCCTTTGCTCTTTTCCTTCTTAACCCCTCCTTTTTCCTTTTTCTTACTTCTTTTCTCTCTTATTTGCTGTCTTCTTTTTTGAAGTATTTGCTAATAAATGTGTATTTCACATTGTAAACTATCCCAATTAACTCATTACTGTGTTTCACTATCTCTGTTCTGGAACAGATCCAAGCCAAGTTTGAAATTAAAGCAGGCCTAACAATTAACTCATCACTGTGATTCACTGCCCTTGTTTAGTGTTTATTCTAGAATAGGCCTAATCAGCATTCAGTTTGATTGAACACTGTAGGAAAATGTAATCTACAGGCTTTCATATTTCAGGGCTTGTATATTGCTATAATGGAATTGCAGTCTTTTTTTACTCTTTTGTTCCCTCTTTGTTTCTTACACACACACCTATAATATAAAGATGAGATCAATATTTAAAATAAAGGTATGAGGACTGCTACTCAATATTACAAGTAAGGGTGTACTTATGATAATGAAACAAACAATCATTAAACCTATGCTAGTAATAAAGTTTAGCATATAATTACAAAATCTAAGCAAATTCACTCAAGTTATCTACTGTATCCCCAAACTAATCAGAAATTAACTGAAACATTTATAAGAAATTGATGAGAATATCAAGCTAAGCCTTAGAAATACAATAAATTCTAAGAACTTATCTTTCACATGTATTTACTAACCAGTGCTTCCAGTGAAAAACCACTAGAGCAACACAATACAGGTAATAAACATCAAGTAACTAAGAATCAAAGTCAAATCTTTATTTTTGATGCATTTTGTATTTCTTAATTCTTGCTTGGTGGTTGGTAGACTACAATCTTAACCTACAGAAAGACTATAGACATAAGATGTGAACTAAGATAAATGATCAGTTATGTGATAACATTAAAACATGTTCTAAAATTAATTTTCTCAATGAATATTTAAAACCTTCATATTCCTGGACATCAGAATTCTATGATCCATATATCTAAATTTACTTTTACAGTTCACCAAAAGAAAACTCATCATGGTTAATGAAAAACTTGTAGTCCTTAGTCACTCATAACTTCTTACACGAACTGATACACAAACCACTTAATATAAAACCTGACATCCTCATGTTAAGTTCCAATATAAATTTACTCTAACCTTCAAGATAAAGCCATTGAGGTAACAAGGAAATAACTGAGTTTTTTACAAAAAATCCCAATACAGTTAAACTTCATGGGCTTGCATCAGATATTCTTGAAACAACCCTTATATGTATTTTAGGAAACAGTTACATTTGATTCACAATTGATTTTTACAAAGTCAAGGTATTAGTATGAGTGTAGAAATGCAGCAGTAATTTCTGTGATACTTGTGTATATTCTTGAAAAAAAAGGCATTACTCAATTAATATTACTTAACTTGATATTGAAGTTTTGGTATAGGTTCGAATATAACATACTTAGTCCTTATAATCATGGTACTGAAATGTATTTCAATTTTATGGGTGACACCTAACGATAGAAATAACTCTACAAACCTTAGAGGTCACCCCAATCTTTCTTATCTAGACTCTAGTCATATGTCTTTACGGTAAATAATTCACAAGAAAACAGTTAGTTTACATTATGGCTCAAATCCCTAGAGTAAATAGGGGTCATTATGGATCACACATGGAATTCAGTTGGGGTGTTTAAGATAAATCAAGAGAAAACACAGACACACACAAATTTAACTTAAATACTCAATGCTACACAATGGCTATCTTAATATATAGATATATCACATCTTTATTAACATTAATTTTATTTTTTTAGTTTGCTTCATGGTTTTAAAAACAACATTAACACATACACACGTATCAGGTTTTGGAATTTCAAGAACAGCATTAGTACACAGACTTGTATAGTTAAAATGGGTTATTTAATTTTTACAGAAAAACAGTGAATTACTAAACTACACCAATAAAAAAATTGTAATTTGTAATACTTCTAAAACTATATATGGTAAGTGGCGTGGTAGAATCTAACAAGAAATTCAAACTTTGCCAACCTGAGCAGTATTGAGTATCCCACGAAATGCCCTGAGTATCAAATCTCCTTCATTATTTCCACTCTTTGCATTAGCAATAACAATCAATGGACACCATGGTCTAAAATTGGGAAGCCTGACCTCACTAACAACAAGATGTCGTCTCCCCTTCAAACCAACCAGTTTCAATCGCACACAGTATGGAGGAACAATAAATGATTTGAATCTGCCAAAGTCACAGATTTCTGCCATCATTGGTTGACAACAAGTGTGAACTGTTCGTTGACACCAACAACAACGGAAGTCAGTTAGAGCCTGAAATCCACACTCACCCTCACAAACATCACAAATGCTCCCAAGTGGTAAATTTCCTGGAAAAAATACAATCATAATTTAAAAAATATCACAATACGCTGTAGTATATCACAGTATCTGTGTTATTCTCATACTTACATTCATGAGTCAAATGAATAGGCAGAAAACTTATGAAATCTACCTTTGATTTTTGAAACCTTTTTCCACATTTTAAAGTAAATTTACAGTATTACTAAAATCTTCACTGAGAATAAAATGTATTCAAAGTTCATTACAAGTGGATGAGCTCTTAGTTTTTGTAGTGACTTCAATATGATTACCTTTCCAAGGTGAGTTGGAATCATACTTAAATAACAAGTAAGAGTAAGGAATGTTATATTGAATACTTCCAGCCTAAAATGTATGGTTATTGTATGTTAATATTATAACTATGACTTTAAAAATAATAGTTTTTACTTTTTCCTGAAACATTTCAAAGTTAACTACCTTTCAGCAAGATTCCTATTTAAACCAACCAGCCTGTTGCTGATCGTTCTTAAGAATGACCCTTAGATTTATCACCTCAATGATAAATGTTAATATAGGCAATCTGTATCTTCACAGTGATTGTTAGTTTGGGTGGAAAGACAGTTATCACAAACCACATTTGTCTGAATGTAACTGGCCATCTATCTAAGGGGATATCCTTTCCCAGACTATAATTTGTTTGATGTTAAGTGCTAGTCTAGTTTTTAAAATGGTATGACCAAACTGGGTAAGGCTCATCCCATAGTTTTGTTTTATATTAATATATGTTAAGATCAATTATGTTATTTTTATTTCAAGTTCAATTGTCTTTTAAGTTTTGAAGTTGTTATTTTTTATTCACTTTTGCAATTTAATTTCATTCAATATCGTTCTTTGGTGAAACTTTATTTTTGCAATGTTTCCTTTTGACTCAATATCTTATGATCAATAAATGTTTTTTTTATTTATAGTGAGAAGCATATCTCTTTCTTTCTAAAAATCAGAAGTCAGTTTCATTTATTAAACTCTTTGAGCCCTCTGTTTTGAAGGTCAGGTCACCTGCTAATAACAATTTCCTGCCCAAAATGAAAAGAAACATCTTTTTCTAAAATAGTATGAACTTAATATATTATTATTAAATTTTTAATGAACATATAACATACTTATATAACTATTTCAGAAGTAATTAATATAGAAATACAATTATTACAACCTTAGGCCCATACAGGCATCCACCCAAAACAAACTACAAAAAAACCTGGTATAAGCTTTAAATTAGGTAACAACCATGTAGCAAGACCAGAACTCAGTACTGTATTTTGTGACTCATGAATTGAATTCTGAAAATATAGACTAAATTAACATTTTCTTCATCTGGAAATGTATTTTAGATATTTACTCACTACATTGCACAACAAAGAGCTATTACCTTGAGGTATTACCATGATTTGTGTGTATGTCACGTCTTGAATGAAACTCCTACTCTTACATGTACTAATGTGCATTGTGCCAATCAATATAAGGGTGATATATTCTTCATATTATTTGAAAAAAAGCTAATTTTTGATGACGCAAAATAAATACACCAGAAGTAGAGAATAAGGGTGGGAGGTTGTGCAGAGAGATGAGTAACTATTTGATATATGTTTTCAAATAAGAAAAATGTTCATCCAGCTCTCTACACAACAAAGAGCTAGAATTCCAAGTTGAGAAGATTGTGGAGGGGCCAGTGCAGATAAAGAAATTACAAAAATGAGTTCCTTTCTAAAAACAGTGTCAGAAAAGAAAAACCCATGGATCATGTCACCCACTGGGAGCAGTGGGGGGGATAGCCTATTGGGGCATTACTCAATAGGAAACCACATCAGTCTCATGCAGGGAACATTCTTCCCCCAATAGAGGTAGTAGAGTAAAAGATATTATCAAAAGAATCTTTTCCTTAGGTGGGCAGAATGCAAGATTGCTCAACTGGCCAATATCTCAGACGCTGAGCATAAGTGTGGGGATAGGGCAATATACTAGGTTATTCCAGATTGAAGAAATATTCAAATGATATATTTATCAGAGAAATCATACGTGGGGAGAAAATATCCAAGATCTGCATCCTGAGGAGAATAAAAGAACCATCCAGAATGGCTCAGGTCATAGTGTAATGGGAAGATCTGTCCTACACTTCTAAGTAACACTCCAGCCATACTTCCCATTAAGAGGTGCTTCCATTCAATTTCATACCAATGGGAGCACACCAACCAAATGGGGAATGCTCCATACTGACCTCACCAGCAGCCCTCTCTTAAACCTCTAGAAGAACATTGGATTGAGGAATGTGCAAGGAAAGGAGAAAGATTACTGGCGAGGACTGAACATGAAGCATCACATCTGCATAAGGATTACCACAAACATGGACAGCAAGTACTAATCAAGTGTGAGGGCAGACACACCTGGTTCTGTTGTGTTTGTTTTTGTGAAGTATGGCCTGGAAGATAAAAAATATATATACACCACTGAAGCAGTCTTGTGGAAAAACCTCATCTCAACAGCAGACATGAAACACGGGTATATGGGTTTAACACTTTTCTGCATTCTCCTGCTTAATGTGGACTTTGGGAATGAGAAGTATTCCCTGGTGGGTTCCACCATCTCTAGGTTATATACATTTTTAACGAATGGCAATGAGGGAACTTCCAGATGAGTTGTATAACCTAACTGGCTAGAGTGGAAGAAAATAACTTACTAGAACAAGAAGAAAAAAAAAAAGGCAATTGCCTTGAAAAGGGGCAGTACGACTATGGTAACAACAAACAGTTTGTTCAGGAAAAAGGTGACTATCTGAATAAGAATGATCATACAAAGAAGAAAAGCATGGGAAGTTGAATTGATGAAACATCCAATCACATTAATGAGCAATTTTGGTGAGAGAGGTATGTCCAGAGAAGAAGATTAGCTCATCCCAGTGGTAAATAGTGCAAGAAGCTTCCAAGGCAGTGATAACTCCTGTAAGCAAGAAGAAGAAATGTGTCTGAAGCATATATATCTAAAGAGATTGAACCACTCCAGAAATAGGGTGTTTCTACCAGAGTTTTAGAGTATGGGATTGGAGACCACAATAGTGGAACTTAAGTATCAAGGGAACTTGTAAAAGCAGCAATGGTAAGACTCCCATAGTGGGAACAAATCCATTGAAAACACTAGATGATGGAGAGACTACTCTGTGAGAAGGACCTGGTCTATGTGAGATAGTTGACCCACCGCCAGTCATCTAAGATATGATAAGACTGACAACTGAACATTGTGGTTGTGAACTTAAGTGAGAAAGTCTAAAGCAAGGAAAACAGAGGTTGTGAGAGTAAGTACCTCCCTAACAATTGATGGAAAAAATGACAAAGGAAGTGTTTAAATTGGTAAGGATAAGAAGACAAGAGAAATAAGACAGACAGATAAAAAGAAACAGCTCCTCTGGAGACAAAACTACAGAAATGGAACAGGTGTTCAGAACTGCACCACATCTGAACAGAGGCATTGGTTTACATGTTTTGTTTGTAGGTTTGGTTATGATCAAACACAAAAATAAACAATATGCCACATGTGCTACACTCACCACCAGTATGAAAATCCACATATTTGAGTGTCACAAGTCCTCAGACTTACCGCTGAGCCCTAGGGGCTTTGGACAGATTCCAGTCCAGGTGACATGGGAAGAGGAATGTTAAGATCACGTGGGATTGAGTGAACTATCATGACAGTGGAAGTGAAAAGAAGACAGAGGTTCTCTGGATATACTTCCATTAACTGGCAAGAATCAACTGATGGTGACATGTATGGGTACATCCAAGAGAGGCAAGAAACTGAAGATAGTCCGCAAATGAGAAAAATCCCCTCACACAGGAAATTAAGGAGGCATGAGAGCCTTGGTTTCAGACGCGCCATGTCTAAAAGACATAAAGGAGTTGGCTGAGCCTGCCCCATATAGAAATCTAGAAAAAACCCAAGTGAATGAGACACAGAGTGGAGGTAAAGACTGAATAGGAGAGCTGAACCAATCACCACAAACAAGACTGGAGAAGGGAGTTTTAAACAGTAAAAGTCACATTGGATGGGGCAAGTAGAGATCAAATGTCCATAGAGTAATAGAATAGTAGGCCTCAGGAATGTTACCTCTGAACAAAAGCCTACCAGATACAATGGAAAACATATGGAGCCACAGCCAACTCAAAAGTAAGGGCTGCAAACATTTGATCATTGTGTATGAACCAATGAAATGAATGGAGGGTGGACTAATTGGGACGAGGAGAAAGCATCCGAGACCTCAATCCAGGTCCTTCCAACCCAGAAGAGTACTCACCACATAAAGAAAAGAAACTGTCCATCTTGAACCAATGAATGACCAACGTTGGTTCAAGTGGGGCAGGAAGCCAATCATTTGTTGTTGTGGGAATGACAAAAGATAGGAGTAAAACCCAAGGGTAGGGTCAATTAATTGTTACATGGTGTTCTAATCAGATGAGATGTTAGGTAATAGCAGGAACAGGAGAGGAGGTGAACCCACAAAGCTGTGCAGAGGATGAGAAACCTGATGGGGCTCCTTGAACAAAATAGGCAAGGAACCAAATTGAGCAGAGATGACTGCTGACAAGCTACATCAGTTCAACACTCCAAAATATAAGAAACACACCTAAAAAACTCATTACAAATAAAAGGTGCAACACAGAGATTCCTGAGAGAATATTGAGGGAGGTAGATGTCAGAAAGTAAGGCAATTCAAAGAAGTACATTCTATAAAAAAATTACAAACTTGAGCAAAAGAAAAAATCAAAGTTCAAACGGAAATGTTTAAAATTTGGTATCTTTCTTCCTCATAACCAAGAAAATTAAGAAAAAAAAACTACACTACAAATGGTAACAAAAGTTTAAAATTATAAGTTCAAAAAATGCCATTAATTCCCAAGAAAAAAATATGTCTAAACAAAGCAGTGCCGGGGAAAGAATGAGCTTTGTTCAAATGCTAGTGTTCATGGAAATTACTGCAGTCTAATGATGATTACATTACAGACTGGCATAATAATGTTAGTACATATTGAAGTGAGAGATTTGTTAAAAGCTCATGGCATATGCAAAAGTCTTGAAGGCAGTGGTGGGAAGTGATAGCTCTTTGTTGTGCAGAGAGGTGAGTGAACATTTCTGAAACCATAATTTTAAATACCATTTCCTTGTAAGGCATATATAAAATTCCAATGAACAGTATTTTTACAACCAAACTATATGCAGCTGGGATGATATGAGCTGATATTACTGAAACTGTTAAACTCACTATATCATGGTATTAATTTGCTATCTAATGAGAACTAATACAATTCCTCAAATTATGTAATTTTCAGACATCTACATAACTTTTGGCTCTTTAGCTTAGCTGTAATAAACTCTGGCCAAAGAACTAAAAGTTTCTGTTTAGAAGTAGAAAAAGAGGGTAAATAGTGCTGATTCTGTAAGGTGTAACAAATATAAGATGAGGTAAAGCTATAGTTTTCAAAAGACTCAGAATGAATTAATGAAATTTGTTTGATCACTGGAGAAAAAGTAAGAGTTGAGTTTGGAAACATTACAGAATTATGTGAGAAGAATGTTGGGTGATAAAATTACAGAAATAGGAAAAAAAATTAAAATCTTGAAGTTCAGATTGCTTATCAGGCAGAAAGATTTTGGGTTAAATAATGTGTATACGGGAAGCAGCCCAAGGGTTAAAGAAGCAGGTGCATGTCGAACACAAGTAACAAATCTGAGCCTCTATTGATAAAGAGATAGAAAAAGATTCAAAAGTCTTTGTAGAAGAGAACTCTTTAAATAATCACTCAAAAAAGGTTTAGTTAACGTGGAATGCACAGTTAGAGGAGGACCAGAACTTGTTTACGACATGTTAACTTTAGGTTGTAATATAGCGAGAGGGTAGTTTAGTGGCAGAAACTAAGAAAGGTTTTCTGTACTCATTTAAGTTAATATTATTAGGGACATAGAACTGATTAGTACAAGGTAAAAGTAGCTACTTAGGAGTTCATTTTATATTAGGTGCTGACAAGGAATTCTAAGCAGGATGTAAGGATTAAATGAGAAATTAGTGGGTATATGTCTGAATCAACAGTTAACCTGCTTAGATGAGTAAGAAGTGTTTAAAGATAACTGTAAAATCATTAAATATGATAATTTCACTTAAGCAAGTTGGAAATACTGTTCAGAGAGGTTTTAAATGACTTAATTACAGACTGTTTAAATTGAACTTGTATAGTGATGAGAGAAATTAATGACCTTAAGGGAAAACATCATGAATTTCAGAAAACATGAGGTGTATACCTTGTTTGCTAATAAAAAGACAGATCAAAATATGCTTAGTTTATCTTATACTAATACTAGTAGTCTTTCTAAAAAACTGCTATAATTTAAAGCTTTGGTGACACTTAGTATGTTAGGTATTGTTGGAATTCTAAGTTTTGACTAAAGATGATTATGAGGATGTTACTTTGGGTTTAAAGGTCCTCTATAAAGACTTTATTAAAGAAAAAGGGGAGTAAAAATTTCATTAAGAACTGAAAGTTTAAGAATAATATGATTCCTTTGGTTTTGAAGAGAATGAGAAGTGTGTATGAATTGATTTAAAAAAAAAGGTAACTTACCAACTGTTGATATTATTATTATTATTATAGAGGACTTTAATTTTAAATAAACTTTCTGGGTTATTCTGCTTAGGGCCAATTAGAGAGGGGACAGGAAGTCCATTTGGCCCAGGCCTCAAACTAAAAGGGGACCTCAAGTTTACACACTTGTTACTTTTTGGCATATGTTAACTTTTGCGACTCATTTTTATGCACATAAAAAAGAACAGAAAAGCATTTATTAAATGTTATTAACTATATGTTAAATAAAAAAGTATTCAAATTATGTTTCACTTTTCTTTTGGGCTAATGATTGTCTTATTTGTTTTCATGTGTCACCATTTTTTTTATATTATAGTCAGTGGCTTGGGCCTCTCTGAACCTATGAGAAGGCCTGAACCTGTCCTCATCACAAGATGCTTTACAACTTATGAAAGGTTTGCATACTTATGTTAGCAACAGAAAGAAAGTCAAGGATAATGTTGATTCATCACGAGTTTCACTGAAAAGGAAATTGGCAAAAAATGAGTTGTGTAAAAACATTTGAATACTGTAAATCATAATGTATCATATTTTTATGTTTTTATTGAAACCAGCTGTAGCGTTAGTAAGACTCTCATCCTAGATCTTACAAAAGCTGACTTTCAAAAACTTCAATATATCTTGGAGAGAAAGACTGACTGGCTAATCTACATGAAAAGAAAGTTTATTAAGCTTAGGAGTTTATATTAGCTTGAACAAGCTATATAAAAAGGAATGTATTCCTACTCAATGTTTGCATTCTCATCAAATACCTTTTTCTAATAATACTGAAAACCCCTTGCTCATAAAAACATAGTATTAACTTGTAAACAAAAAAAGCTGAAGGTTATGGAAATATATAAAATGGAATCAAGAAAGCCATCATTACAGCAAAGCGGGATTATGAAAGTTTTAAGAGGAACTTGTGTATATTCAAAATATTAAAATCCACTAATGAACAATGTTTTATAATACACAATTAAAATTTATATTTAAACCGATCAATGGTTGTAAAAAATCACTACATATTTCAACGTGGTTTTTAAGCTTTTGATACCAACAGGAAGAAAGTCAAGGATAATATGGATTCTTTAACAGACTTATTGTGGTTGAAGGGAACATGGTCAATGTGTTAAACAATTGTTTTATTATTGTTTTTACTGTTGAGAGGGAAGAAAAAATTCCCAAGAAGACAAATTTCTTTAGAGAGTGAGGAAGATTCTCTCTTATTTATGTTAAAAAGTAGCTGTTTAAGAAAATTTTGAATAACTTCTGGAGAATAAATCTTCTGATCCTGAAAAAAATTATCTTAAAACCTTAAAGGGACTAATCATCAGATAAATTATTGATAATTGGAAGATTCCATATATTTAAAAACAAAGAGAATATGGAGAATCTAGAAAACTATAGGTTTATTATTGTGATTTCTGATGTTAGCAAGATGTTGGAACCTGTTGTCAAAGGTTATTGAGAAATGTGATTGAAAAACTGGCCTTCAATTAATGACATTGAACATGATGTGAGAAAAAGACTGCTGGAGTTTTATGATAGAGCCTACAGTGTGAATAAGAGTAACCTAGTATATGTTGCTTATCTTTCATAAGATACCTTAAAAAAAAAAACAACTAG
>NW_013667649.1:116098-117547 GCF_000517525.1 Limulus polyphemus
TGGCTTTTCTATATATTAGAAGTTGTTAATTTAACTGATTTTTACCAATAATTATTTTTTGAATATGCAACAAATTCATTTCACGAATGATCTTAATTTTGATTGGCTCATAAAGGAATTTACCAACGTTTGACTGCCTCAACTGCACTTTTCTGCCTCTTTGTTGGTCAACCTTGATTTCACAAAATTTATTTGTTTCAATAAGCTATGAAATGTGAGGTAAGGGTATACTATGGAGTGGGGGTGGTAGTACTTGCCCTGACAATTTTGACAGGCTATACGCTAATATTACTGATAGTTTACTATTACCTTTAATAAAACAATAACCTATTTTGAGACAGCTTTTTTATCTTGTAGGATACCATATTTCAATATTATAGAAACAAGTTCCAGTTATGTTTTATCTATAAACTACTGTGCCTAATGTAAATATACATTTAGAAAGAACATAATAATTAGTGTACTCACAAAAACTATTGCTCCATTGGATGCCTAATAATTTTGATCACAGCCAAACAACTTTGTACCTAAAAAACATGCATAACAGTGACTGTAAGAACTTTAGGAAAGTAAAGAAAAATGCAATAAGATGTCAACCACATTATCTATCTATCTATATATCTATATTAAAAGCTAATGTCCATCTGTCCACAAAACTCCTCCAACAGTTTAAGTATGATTTGGATGAAACTTCGCATGATTTTTTGACATCCTGAGGGGAAATTTTTAACAAAGTTTTATTACAATTGAGACTCTTATAAAAAAAAGAAGTTTATTTAGTACATGTGTCCACTTTTTTTTAAGTAATAAGTTAATAACAACTTTATATCACACCAAAATGAAAAATGTTATAAAACAGGCCCTCACTAAAAATAAAAAAATAATAGGACCATATTTTCTAACATTTTTTACTAAATTGCTTCCTGAATGGAGAAATGGTATTTCTTTCCTATTTAATAATGTACATTAACTTCGTACATTTATTATTATCAATGCAACTAATTTTTTCCAATAAAGCTTCTAAAATTTTAGTAAAGTGAGTTCAATGCAGAATTTCAAAGTGAGTCTTCCTAGTGGAGAATCATTATGATATTTCAGTATCCAGAATCCAAAATACGCTATGAGTTGAATTGTTTAGCGTATTTTGGATTCTGGATACTGAAATATCATAATGATTCTCCACTAGGAAGACTCACTTTGAAATTCTGCATTAAACTCACTTTACAATTCCTTCAGTCACAGTGAGTTGAATTGTTCTGTGACTGAAGGAATTGTAAAGTGAGTTTAATGCAGAATTTCAAAGTGAGTCTTCCTAGTGGAGAATCATTATGATATTTCAGTATCCAGAATATAAAATACGCTATGAGTTGAATTGTTCTGTGACTGAAGGAATTGTAAAGTGAGTTTAATGCAGAATTTCAAAGTGAGTCTTCCTAGTGGAGAATCATT
>NW_013667649.1:118448-147989 GCF_000517525.1 Limulus polyphemus
CTGTGACCGAAGGAATTGCAAATCCTTCATACGAAGTTCGTTGCATACAAATTTGCAAACATTTTGTAGTAACTCAATCTTCATAGGTCACAAATGTATTTTTTTACTTCAGTATGAGTATAAAGTGATAAAAAACATCAAAAATCATGATGCCAAAAATTGCCAAATGAAAAAATGACTTATGAAACTTTGAGAAATAAATTAAAACATCAGGATGCAAGTTACAGAAAGAAGGAGATAGGCTTACTCACTAAGTTATGAGGCATCACCCTATGAGAAGCCAGGAACAAACCCGAAATACAGAAGCACATCAATCTGCTTGCCAATATGCAGTTAGAACATTGTCAGGAGCAATTTCATGACAGAGAAAGCTTGCCAAGATCTTGACTGAACAGGATCTCCTAGTATCAGATATATGCAGTGCCAATGGTAATTTTGAATGTGAAGTTTCCCATAAGTAAACATTTACTAGCATTTATTTTAATTCTAGAAGTTATATACCAGCTGTGTTTATAGAAAACCTTGTGGAGATTTTAGTTCATCATGCATATAAAATCTCAAGCACTTAGGAATTTTTTCATAAATAACTTTGCAGCATCAGAAATATTATTTACACAAATGACTTATCTATCTATTTGACTGATTGAGTAATTTGTGATTATTTGAAGAAACAAAACTAATAAATCATGGACACATGAAGTTCCTAAGCATCTTCTTCATATAACCTTGCCAAATATGAAAAAATATAGTACACTTTGTATGTTAAGAAACAATAATGTGCCCTATTTCATAATATATAATTGTATTTACAACTATGATGCATTTTTAAACCAAAATGTTGTCTACAGTACTTCTTCACATACAGAGGTTGTATTTCTTTATTGTAAACAACAGATGTAATTTATCAATTTCCTTTACTATGCTGCTTACAAGTTTACATCAGTGAAAGAAAAAAAAAATTTTAAGAATGCCAATTAAATCAAGTGTATCTTGGCATGGCCAAGGAAAGTTTGATGTAGCCATCTATTTCAATTTTAAGTTCTTAACAAGGGAAAACGATGAACAAATCTCCATTTAAAATAGAGCTTATTCATAAATTGAGGCCAAAACTGAATCAGGTTAGTTCACTTTGTAAATTGTTGCTTATCTTTTAAGTTCAAAGAAAATATTTATGTAATTATTTCTATTACTGACAGACTAGAACAGCAGTCCCCAAGAATTTTCTACACTGGGTCAGTTCAACTAATGATTATAAAGATCTAGGCTTGTTGGGGAATACATCATTCCTAATATACAAGGTAATGGCCACAAATCTGGCTTTTGATGGCCAGATGTAGCCCATGGACCACCTTCTGGGGATTAGTACACTAGAGGGAAGGCACTTTTTCAACAGTACCTATCACTAGCTCTTGAGCTACTTTATGGCTAACCATTTAGTGAGATTTAGCCATCACTCTTATAGTACACGTATGGCCCTTAAGTGTGGAGTGCATTTTTGTGACAATGGACCAAGAAACTCTGATTTTCAGTTTCAGACTCACAGTCTGGCATGCTAAACCACTGAGACATCCCCAGCTCGCTAAAATTTATGTCCTAGATTTTCAAAACATGAACCTATTATAATTACCAACACACAACTACATTTTAAGCATTATAAAAATCAGTTAGACCTCGATATTTTATTGAACAATGTAAAATTAAAAATATAACACTTAGATATGTTAACTTTAAAGTGTATTCCCCAACATAATCATTCAAGCAAGTGTTTGGAATTTAAAAGCATACAGTTATTGAAAAACAAATAGAATATTATTCATTTTTAAAGGAGCAAACTAGTAAAATAGATTATATCCATTTACTTAAACCAGCTAAGAAAATCTAAGAAAGATTTTTTTGTTATAATTCTGATGAGATAATCTTTAACCTGTGTAATTATATTTTAATGGACAAAGAAAAATGTATTAGCCTCAATAATGGCTTAAAATGTGTTATTCCACCAAAATAATTTAAGAATTCTTAATATTTATTGCAGGAGTTACCTAAATAAATAACTTGGCTTGGCAGCAATTAAGCCAGGCTTAAAATTTTTCTGCTTGCTGTAATCTGACCAACTGTCTGAAATTGAGCTGACTGAGAGATTTTGTTTTGACATTATGGCCTGAGAAATTTTTATTTTCAACCATTTCTGCTGATAAACAAACCCATCTAACAAAATTTGCCATATTATGGTTTGAATATTTTTTCTCGGAAATTCATGCAGTCCACAACGACATGGGAGGACATCACCTGATTACCAACTGACAGCTCAATTTTGATTTGTCAGTGCATTGAGGTTTGACAACAGGGCTTATTTCATCTCCAGGACCCTTCATGCTAAACTAATAGAAGGGAAGAATTTACTATTGACAAGCATGCATCAGCAACATGGTGAACACAAGTATGTTCAGTGTATCAGTCTCTGAAAAATGTTCTTGTGGATTGACGATTAGGATCAAAAACAAATTTATTCCAATTGGAATCTTATCCACATGGATAGAAGAACTTGTAGATTTACTTGGCAAATGAGATGAAACGAAGAACAAATCATAAAACAGTCAATTCAAATTTGTCTATTGAGTTCAATATCGAACAAGTAAGTATGTGTTTCAAAAGTGAAATTTCTGTAATTCTCTTCATAGAATAAATGTTGATAGTAATTGTATTCAGGTTTAATGCATTACGTTTTACGTGATAATGGAACTAGTGATATTTCCAAAACTTTCTTTGCCAACCAATTTGAAAAAAAAAAATTACCTACCCACATTTTAAATTAGTTTAGGGTTACAGAAAACAAAAATATTTTTAAGCCTGGCCTGAGTCTTTCAACATAATGCAGAACTCAAGTATACAGTAATGTTTGAATGTCACTTAACAACCACGATTTTTAAAGTAAACCCATAAATATAAATAAGAATGAATCTCAAACCTTACAGAATTTAAGTCAAAATTAAAATATGATAATAACAAAGCCAGATAAAGGTAATATATAGTTAGTAGAGAAAAAGAATAAACAAACAAAGTAAAATAAATTTTAAATAATGTAATTAAAATCTGTAAAATTGGACACAGTTACAAATAAACCTACAATATAATTATCTAGGTACCTATTAAATCAAAAAAGAAAACTCATTGGCAGATGAATATTATAAAATAAGGCCATCAGGTTCTTAAGTTAGTACCATATATAGTTCTTAATGCTCATAAAGAGAGATGTGTTGTTAGACTGACTGTGTGTAATACTTGCACATGTATAGCTGGTTTTCTAATTATGTATTGTAACCACTAAACAGCAATGAATATATGCATATACACACACACATATAACTTAAAAACAAGTGACTTGTTGGTCAATCTAGGCCACCCCATCTGCTGTACTAAACTTTAAAATAAAAAAAAGACAAGCTCAAAGCCAGCCCTTAGCTTTCCAATATTATCAAGTTTTCCCTTAAACTCCCTTAAATTAACTGCATCTACCACATCTGAAGGAAATTCATTCCAAAGTTCAACCAACTTGTTAAAAGAATAAAGCTGTCTTAACTGAAGATGACTCCTACCCTATAAAAATTTATATTTTTGTTCCTTTTAACCTATACTCATATGATAACCTTTTCATCCAAGGTATCATTCTAGTAGCCCTCCTCTGGACCCTTTCCAACAATTCAATATCCTTTCTAAGGTAAGGAACACAGTACTCCAAATGTGGTCTAACCAGCAACATATACAATGAAGTTATAACTTCTTTAGAATTATGTTCAATACTGCTGTAATAACAATGTAAAGTACTATTTGTCCTTCCACTAGCAACAGCGTTCATCTGTCTCCTGTTTGAAAGTTGTGCATGCAGGCAAAGCTCAACATTCACTTTTGAAATGACAGAAGAACAGGCAAGAATAACACTGATACCAAATTTTATTTCACAAGCAGGATATTCTACACTAAATTGTTACAAATTAATCATATTATCATTCACATTTAAAAATGTGACGTAACTTTAGGAATAAAAATGTTATTGTTGAGCAGCTCTTAGTATAAATGAAATGCTCAACAATTACTTTTCACAGTGGTTAATATAAGTAGCTCAAAGTTTTGGCTCTGAGAGAAACCAAGAGTGCAACATAATTAACCTTTTTTAAAGTCCATTGAATAATTTAAATTGATAGATTAACATAAGCTTTTCCTGCCACTGGGGATGGATACTTTTGCTAGTGGTATTATAATCTCATTAGTCCTGTATTCAATATTTATGTAGATACAATCTAAAATCCTATTTGCCCTGCAATTAGCAATAGCACACTGCTTGGATAGCTAAGACTGTTCAAACAAATACCAAGATCATTTTCTTCCATAACATTTTTAAGGTTATTCCTATCAAAAGGAATGCATCCCACGTGCATTACCTTGAATTTATTACAATTGAAAGCCATCTGTTATTTATTTGCCCAACTCACCAATGAATCCAAATCATTTGTACACCAGCAACAGCAATCTCACAGCCAGCTACACCCAAGAGTTTAATATCATCAGCAAATCTAAATAATTTATTGTCCATTTATTCATTTATGTGAATGATGTAAATCAAAGAGAGCAAAGGTCCTATCATTGAGCCCTGAGGTACTCCACTTGAGACATTAATCTAGGTTGACTGAACTCACCACCTACACTTGTCTCATGCCATAATCATCATAATACTGTAGTCCTTCACCAATAGGAGGGCAACAGAACCTTCATGCACAGTAACCCCCTTGAGCACTAGCATATGATCATAAGCTCATTCTTATTAAGACAAACAGAATACACCAGGAAGGGTGGGAGGTGGTGTAGAGAGGTAAGTATCTATCTGAAATACATTTTCAGGTAAAGAAAATGTTAATATCAGAAATGCTACTTACCTCTATGCACCATTAAGAGCTATAATCCCACACTGAAGATGGTACAGGGGCTGCTGCGAATCAATTATAAAGATGATCTCCTTTCTGAAATATAAACAAGAAAGGGGGAACGCCATGGGATTAGTTCCATGAGATCAGGAAATGCTTAGTGCAGCAGCACCTGGTGGAAGATTACCTTTATTTCAAGCAGGGCATAATTTTTGCCCTATGTTCTTTCTTTTGTTTTATTACTGTAATAGCAGAGGAATGGATATCAGGAAAATCCAGTGCTAATGGTGGGTGGAGTGTTAGGTCATTCGTCTTGGCTAAACACATACATGGGATAGATATTATAATGAGAAATGGATGGAAGAAGAGCCCTCACCTGTGTCCCAAGGTAAATCCAAGTCCCATCTGGCAGAAATAACCACTGGGAATTGTTTTGAAAATATTGTAATGTGTGTATTTTGAAATTTAGAATTTTATACATTTTTTAAGAAAAAAAAATACTAATTTATTGAGTATACAAAGCAAACAGTTACCACTACATATGATTTTTTACATAAAGAAATAGAAAACAACAAAACATACTTAATGCAAAAATGTCTTTCCAATAGTTATTAAAAACAATATTATTACTGATTACTTAACTCTGTTGGCCCCGGCACCATTTATAAATTCCTTTCTGTGTATGGTACTGCATTACATTCAAAATTTAATTAAACCACTTTACACTCAATATATGTCAAGGAAATTAACATTATAATGTATGTTACAATTTGTATTTTTATGATATTTAAGTTTTAATTACTTCATTTCAAAGGAAACCTTTCAAAAAAATTCTTAAACTGCAGTTTTCTTGTCATGTGATCCACATGCTTTGAAAAATCTAGACTTTAGCAATGGTTCACTCTAAGCAACATAAACTGGCAATGTACATGAGTATGTAGACACCAGGTATGTAATATCCAAAGTCCTACAACTGTATTCACTGGGAAGTAAATTTTCAAGCCTTTCACAGTTGCCACACCCACCTTCTATACGTTGCCTTGAGATCTACAATGTACATGTAGTTAGTTGACACAAGTGTATATAGTCGTTAGAAAGAGCTCAGTTTACACTATAGTCTATCAATGGTTAATTTGAAATTGGCATGCAGTTTTCTTCAGTGTACATGTAAATTACATATTTTTGTCTGCTTTATTGATTATAGCACTTAGTGGTTTCTTACCTGTATATGCTATAATTAGAGAGACAGTTAAGTTGTATTTAGGTCTTACTTTAATACTTTAGTTAATTATGTATTACGTGTATTTTAAAAATCATAT
Organism: Limulus polyphemus; assembly: GCF_000517525.1. Taxonomy (NCBI): domain Eukaryota; kingdom Metazoa; phylum Arthropoda; class Merostomata; order Xiphosura; family Limulidae; genus Limulus; species Limulus polyphemus. The sequence continues at coordinate 124,684 of NW_013667649.1, forward strand.
TTGAATGGTTTAATGAATTTTATAAGCTTAACTTGTTGCCTGGATTGTGAAAGGCAAAATGGCTTTCTTTTAAGTGCCATATTGTTTCAGCAATGCATCTCTTCAGGAAACATGCTGAAATACCTTCATAAAGCTCAGCTGATGTATGGTCATAAATGATAACAGATGAAGAATTTGAAAGGAAATAAAAAATAAACTATAAGTGAAAAGATAATGACATGAAATTATGCATATAAGAAAAATATGACTATTCTAGTGGATTTCCAGGAAGAGTTGAAAGGTATGTACATATTTTCATTTGTTAATTTTAAACATTTCATTGCACTGTATGTTGATGATAGTGAATAGAGTTAGTGATATAGTAGAGAAAATGGAAAATATAAATATTTACCTTAAAAAACTTTTATTTTTTTATTTACGAGATTCTAGGGATTATACAAATGAAATGTGAAAACTGTAAAGATAAAAAATAGTACTTTTATACTTCATATAAAACTCACCTTGCAGGTGAACTAGAGTGTGAGTGCAAATAATTACATTAAATAAAAATTTTTTTATTAGAAAATATTTCTGAAACTACATACTTTTATGAGCTTTACTGTCAAATTGTAAACAGTTTCTTCCATTAGTTTGTTTTAGAATGAAACATAATGAGGGCAACATTTCCTACTAAAAAAGTTAGTAGCCAGTAGTCATAGGGGTGGTATAGCCATTCCTATACAACCAAATTGGAATATTACTAAAGAGAAAATTGCTTTACTGTTGCTATATAAAGGTAAACAAGCACGTTGAATCAACTGTTTAGGTGAGCTTTGTCATCAAATCTACCCATAAGCTGAATTAACTCTTTCTGACTGGAGAGGTGTCACTAATATCCTATGTTTTATATTTTTTCACAGAGGAAATACTTAATAAAACTACATGAAACATAGAACAAACTTAATAAATGGTATCTAGTTTTGGTTTATGAAATGTATGTTATTTTAGTTTTCCAAAAAATATGATGGGAAGTTTCTAAAATTATGTTATTAAAAACAGTCTTGGGCTCTTTACCTTAAGAAAGACATTGAATTGTTGGAAAGGGATCAGAGAAGGATTACTAGAATGGTGCCTGGGATGGAGAGGTTGTCATACAAGGAGAGGCTGAGTTAGGGAGGATCTGATTGAGGTGTTTAAGATTGTAAATTTTAGCAAGGTAGGAGTCATCTTCAGCTAAGACAGTTTCATTTTTCTAACAGGGTGGTTGGCCTTTGGAATGGGTTACCTTCGGATGTTGGCAGTAAATTTGAGTGAGTTTAAGAAAAAGCTTGATAAGTATATGAATGATATGGGCTGGCTTTAAGATTTTTATTTTAATTTAGTTTAGAGGATGGAACAGCCGAGATGGACCAATAGGTCCCATGTTGTCCCAAAACATTATGTTATGTTCTTATGTTAATGCTGATCAGAAAGTTCTATTTTATATATCATATTAACATATTTCTTTTGATATCTTATTTTACCAATTGCAGTAGTCACCATCATAAGAAATACTGCAAACACTGACACAGATGTATTGGTGATCTTGAACTTGGGATTTCAAAATGGTGCAAGAGCAGGATAGGTAATACTTTTGCTAACAGTATTTGTGGGCAAAATCTGTTTATATCTAATAAATATACTTGTAAGTTCTTTTATTTATTATGTTGTTTAAATACAATAAACTTGACAATATTAAAAAAAAATTACAAATTAACTCATCACATAATTTTAGCCGTTGCCTACTGTACTCTATAAACTTTACTAGGCTTATCTGATGTCTTATCATACAAGAACATTTTAGTATTTTTTATACAAATAATTTGACAAGAAAGCAATTTCAGAAATGAAATGAATATCTAAGGAAACTATTAAAAATTATCCAGGTATATGATTTATTCTTAAATGTTCTAAAATTCCCATTAGATCCCTTTGATCTTCTCTGCAGGAGCTAGGTTTTATTACTTTCCCTTGGAATAATAAATTGCTTCTCACACCCCGTTATTCACTCTATATTGATGTAAATAGTTTATAATCTGCTCTATGCAATAGTATGCAAACTTTTACCAGAAAAAGTTGGGAACATGAGGCTGTACTAACAAAATCACAGAAAGAGAATGAGAATTGTATGAAAAATAAAACATTAATAATTATATTCACAAGTGATGATAATTTCTTTTGCAAATATAACTATTCTAAAAACACCAATATATGTGTTGTTTACAGGTGAGGCTCTTTGGAATTGTCAAAATATAAGCTTGAACATTTTTTATATTTTTCTTTGTGAATTACATTAAATTAATGTTACAAAGTGAAAAAATCTCAAATCTAAAATATTTTTGAGTCAAAAATACTTGAAATAAAGATGTCAAATATTATGTAGATATCATAAATGTTTTGAGGTTATACTAGATTCACACTAGGTGACTCCTAACTTGCATACAAGAACACTTAAATTTGAAATATAATTTTTTAACATTAAGAACCATGTGCCAAATGAAAGTAATGAGCATATAAGTGAAGAACAAGTTACGTTTAAAGGAACTATGTGTAAATGAAAGTCAATTTTGATCAAGGGACTTCAACCAAGGTTAAATATGCAAGTAGTGCAGTTTGTTTGTCATTGTTTTATTGTTTATTATAATAGTTAAATTAGGTACTTTAATTCTGAAGTTGTTTATTACTTCATATTGTTTTCATCTTATTTCTGTTGTTAATATTTCATTTGATGACTTCAATGTTTGGAAGTAAATCATACTCTTTGGTTACATTTATAAAAGGAAGTAAATAAAATCATGTAACCTTAAATAATCATTTACCAGTTTACAGAAAAATCTGTTGCTTAACGAACTACAAAACAGAAAAACAAAAGAGCATTGAAAGTGAGTATGCATATATGAAATTTAACACATATATATATGTGAAAGCTCCTCACAACAAAGATTAAAAACTTTGTTTCTAAAGTGTATCTATCAATCATAGATAAGAATAGTCAAAGTGAAAATTTCTGGAAAGCTACTGAGGCTGATGTGGGCAGGGGTCCAGTGGTGATGGCCTCTGAAAACTTCAGGGGTTTTAACACTTAAAATTGCATTATTTGGCACACCTGACACCTTCTACACAGGTTTTAATGAAACTAACCCTTTTATTCAGAAATAAGTGTCCCTATTAATTTCAGAGGATTTTACAACTGACTTTTTCTAACCATTTCCATTCCAAAGGGTTTTTTAAGCCACCATCAATTTTGTCCTTCATATATGCTTCATTATCTCTAATTTCAGTCTTCAAATTTAGAGAGATACATTAATAATTAGAGACCAAATTAAGATGCAGAAATATGCATATAGGAGAGAAACAATGAGAAGTCAAGAAATAAAATATGTAGAAGATGTACTGAAAAAAAAGATGAGGCAATGGTACATATACAAAAATGTGAAGTGATGTAAAAATAAGAAAGACTGAAAGCAGAAAGGAAAATGAAAGATGAGGAAAGGAAAATAAGAAAATATGCAGGTATATTGAAGAATTTGTAAAAGTTTTTTTTGTTTGTTGTTAAACATAAAGCTACATAATGGGCTATTCATGCTGTGCTGATCATGGGTATCAAAACCTGGTTTTGAGCAATATAAGCTCTCAGACCTACTATTAAGCCACTGGGAGGAATTAGTAAAAGGACTAAAATAGTAATAAATAAGTAAAATAAAAAATTAATATTAACAAATGTAAATAATGGTATTAAATTACATGAAAAATGTATGTACAAAATATACTCTTTTTTTTTTTTAATATGATGAATACATTACAGAAAATTATCTATGCCTACAAAAAATAAATTCATGTTCATGTAGAAGCCACAAATTTCAAATAAAATGCTATAACCAAGACAGTAAGAATGTCTAACCATAGTTAGGCTGTATTGTTTAGTGCTAAAGATAACTAGTGATGGTTTTAAACATTTAGATTTCTCTCAGTTTATTGAACTTAGATCTTATCAGTATTTGAACTCCACAGCAGTCATGCCTGTGTATTTTTTGCAAACCAATATCTTGTTGGTAGAAGGTTGTTGAATGATAAATTATATGGGAAGACACAGTAAACCACATTAATTGTGAGCTAGGTGGGACTTTCAAGACTGGTAGTATGCAAAAAAATTATGCATATAGAGGGCAGCAATGAATGAGAAAAGCTATTGTATGAAAAGTGGTAAGATATCGTATTGGAAGTAAAGCTGTAATCAGTACAGAAGTGAATGGCATAATGTTTCTGTAGTCAACAGTGGTATCAGGAGTCTGATAAGGTAGTTTTTTTGCATATTTTACCCAGTTTTCTTTCTTTAATCAATTTAGAAACAATGCAAAACCCATTGAAGATGTATGTAAAAATTCTAAAGTTTTCATTTGTTTGGTAACACTTTGCAATTTTAGCAACTGACCATTACGCAAGTTTAAATGTAAAGTTTAGGGGATAAAAAATCATCATGTCTTATTTTACCTTATGAATTACCTGAATTCATTATACCTTACCTTTAACCCAGTGATGTTTTATGGATGAATTACCAGCTCTGGAAAGGAATTTGCAAGAGATTCCTTTGTCAGCTTTTCTAAAACAGCCATGGTCAGCACAAACTCCACATGAATCACAGTACCAACCATCCACAATCAGTCCTTCACAAACATTGCAGTATGCAGTGTGGGATAAAATATCCACTTGGCACCACCTGTGCCCTTTACGAATGTCTCGAGCAGGAACTTCGTAATGGCGTTGTCGACGAGAAATTCTCCACACTACCAAAGCTAGTACCATAAAAGCCCCAGCAAACAAGCTAACCTACATAGTAATTTAAATGATATGATTATAGATAAACAATGATAAATTAAAAGTTTAATTTGTTTTTAGAAAATATAATAACTAAACCATTGAATACAGAGTTTCTACAATACAGGTTACAGAATACATGCCACAAGACACCTCCAACCAAAGTTAAAAAAATGGTTTTATGGTACAGTCTAAACTGCAACATTAAAAATTATTAGTAAATGCAGGTTAATTAGTTTAATAAAACATACTCGATTAAATTGTTGACAGTTGAATGCTGATATATAAGTCTTTTTTGAAAAACTAATTTAACATTGGTGACAAAGTACATCTGTATCTATTTCTTAATGAAATAGACTTGCTTTCAGGAGTGAAGTTATCTTAGTTGAAAGTAAGGTTTTATATGGAATTTTGGTTTCCTTAATACATGAGGATATCAACATGTTGAAAAGAATGTAAAGATTGGATACCAGAATGATGTAATTTACATCATTTAAATTGTGAGAAGAGAGTTATGGTTTCGAAAATTGTTTTCTCTTAAGTGCAGTAGACGTATAACAGACTTGTTTCTGGTGCTCAAAATTGTTAGTGTTTGAGCAAACAGGCTTTTTATATTAGGTTGTCTGCTTTAGTGGTGTAATAAAATGGTAGAAAATATGAACTTCAAAATTTGGGGTAAAGGGTTGATGCTTTGGAAACATAGTACAGACAAGTCTTGGAACAATTTTATTTTCGTTAAGAGCTTGTACAATGGTTTAGTTAAATATGTAGTTTATATTGTTAATCTGAATGCTTTTAAAACTGTTTATAGGAATGAATTGAACATGAAAAGCTACATTCAAGTTGGAGTAGGGATGACCTTAATGGTTTAAATAGCCTTCTCTCTCCTTGCCTTTACTTATGTTTCTTAATCAAATTTGCTATCAAATTTCACAATAAAAGTGACTACAGTTCCATCTCAATACTTCACATACTTGAAATGTGCAAGTGTAGTTTTGAAATAAACAGATACAGATAGTTACATTTAGGACCTCCTCAATAAAATAAAAAGATTTCACAAATACCATGTTAGCAAGGACAAGTTTCAAACCTGGTATGTTGTAGCCATTTCTTCATTTGTCAACAACCACATTTTCACAGAGAAGCTTTCTTCTGTAAGCCGACCTTTGCTATACATCTACAAAGAAACATAAAAATAAATTACATAATCACTGGTAAAAGTGGATTATTTTATTAATCAAAGGTAAATAGATATCTAAATACATGCTCTAGCTATGACTAAACATCTGGTTAGTTAAAAAGAAAACATTATTATCTAACTGCTTACAAAATACAAAAGAATAAACAATTTGTACAGAAATGATGAAACTACATTTTTTAAATTGAGTAAGTATTTAAGAGGTTTAATATGTACAGTATTACATGCACGATTCAAAATGTCAGGTTCAGTTCTGTATCTTGTTTTAAAATGCATGCTAAAGCCAATCACTTTCATATGCAGGCAGATGCATAATTTTAGCTATGCCTGCATGTACTGATCATAGCAACATCTAAACAGCTTTATACATGAAACACATTAGTCATGCCTATTGGAATGGACTTAGACACATCTTGTACATTTTGCATACAGGTGCTACTTAAAGTACTGTGGATTTCCTATTGAATATTTGTAGCATATTACAGAAGCTTGAGAGGTTAGTAAAGCAATTGTTAGTGTTATAAATATCTTCTTCAGTTGAAAATACACAAAACTGATTATGTATTAGAAGCATAATTAACAAACTCTTAAGGCAGCAATGTTCAGTTAATTATGATAAATTTGTTTGAACATTCAATAAAGATCAATTGTGCATAAAATTGTTTAATATAAAAGACAATTAACCTACTGACATGAATGTATAATGTACTTTCTGAAATTATTTGTTACTACCTTTTCATAAAATTTTGAATGCTACTACAGCGTGCAGTCTACAAAGATATTTACACTATAGAATGTGGTCTACACAGATACTGTCAGCATCACCATTTTAATGATTCATTAAAACATAATTTCTTGCAAATTAATTTATACCTATCCATGTTTTTGTTCAGCAGATAATAATCATTTAATAAGTTGTGTTCCAAAAGAGTACTTTAAATTTAGGTTATAATTTTGCTGGTTTGCATTGTTGGAATTTATTTCATTGCGATTATATTTGCTTCAAAAATGTTATGTAATGGTATTTTGTACTTTATTAGGTTAAAATATTATTTATAATAAATAGCACCAATTGCAAATAAATGAAAGTTAAAACAGTGATGATGATAGTATCTACCACATGCTATAGTAGCACCGAATTTTGTGCTCATCCTACTTTTATTGCTAGAATTTGCTTTCATGAACTAAATACTTATAAGTAAAACACAAGTATCTAAAAGTTTACAACCTGATAAAAGGCAATAAAAATAAATGTCATATTTATACAGTTATTGTTTACCAATTTACCAACAGAATAAGCTGTGTTTAAAGAAGTTGAAATACAATGCATATGCATATTTAGCATTGAATCTTGGAAAGCTTTCTAAATAATATACAAAAAAAGGGATAACACAAAAATAGACAAGAATAAAATTAATTCAAAACTTTACCATCAAGGAAAAAGAAAAATGAAAGATAGGTACCATGGCACACTGATGTTGTATATGTTTTATGTTCATATACGCGTACAGTATCAAATGCGAATATTTAGTTTAATTCTACATTAAAGAAAGTAAGAATGACAATTTTTAACTGAAAAACTGGACTTTAAACAGTATATTTATATTGAGAACAGAATTAAATGCTGTTTTTCATTCTTTTAGTTTGCAATAGTTAATGAAAAAATTATATTAACTAACATCATAAAAAGGTAGACAATGCTCTTAGCTTAGAAAAGTTTATTTTTGGTAAGTTTACACAGTGACAGATCATAATTATATATTTTTCAGTCTATATTTTCATCATTATCAATTAGTTTTTGATTGTGAAAAAAAAAAGGTGAGAAAAAATCATGACCAGATATTTACTTACTATTGCTATTCTAATGATAAAAGGAATATATACTAAAATAGGCTAATAGAAAGCTTCATGTAATGCCTAAATTTTAACACACTGTACCGTTCAGTGATAAAACATATAGGCCACATTTTGAAACATACAAATTTCTTCCAGCTTAGTTAATTTTCATATTGTAATTATTTGTTACATATCTTTCCTGAGTCAGTAAAACAGGTATTTTGAAACACAACTAATGAGGAACATATTTTGTATTCAAGATTAAAGTTTTTTTTCTGAATCTCTTACATTTGCCACAACACATTTACTTAATTTTATCCTTTTCAGTGTGGTAAAACAATTTTGCATACTAAGATATTTTTTCCCCCATCAACAAAATGTTTTAAACAGTAACATTTTCCAAGGTCTCTTTAACTTTGTAATGGCATAGTTTCCCATTGGAAAGATTGTGCTTCTTCCCCTACCACCAAAGGGCATTTTTCCAATTAAACTGTTCTTGTTATTTAAATATATAAAGAGTCTTATTTATGCATTGTATGTTTTGTAGCAGTGGAAAAACTTTTACAAATCCAGGTGGAACAGAACTAAGTTTATAGATGACATCAGCTGTGAAACATAATGTCAAAGATGGACACCAGACTGAAACCGTGTAGTTATTTCCCCAATGCTACTGATGCCACATTTCTATTATCAATACGGCAGTATGAGACACTTCTACATATTTTACAGCTTTTTCAAATATTTAAATCACAAAAAATTCATTCTTTGAATGCACAAGGTTATGGAAATTTTTTTCATTGGAGTTGGGCATCAAAATCTTTAATAACTATGACTAAACTTAAGTTGAATTTGAATATAATCACTTTCACACAAAAATACTGAGCCCCAGTTTTATGTACATGTAAATTTTTCGATCATATAAGTTCTTTTCTAATTGAAATAAATATACAGATGCTTATGGTTGCTAATCTTTGAACAAAATTTCACTTGCTGGCACATATTTGCAAGTTATTTCCATTAATACTATTAAGGGTTTGTTTGGGTTTAATTCACTGGTCTGATGAAAAATTGAGAGTAGCATAAAAAATTTTTGACTTATGAATCAAAAGGTGTAACTAATTTTATGAAATGCTTCAAATTTGTGGGTACTCAAAGTATTTAAAAATATTTTTTGGACATAGAGCAGTAACCTGAAAATTGAACTTAAAATCCGATAATGTCCATTTTTTATTTTACAATAAAGAAAAATATTTATTGCAAATATATTTTGAAATGGATTTACGTTATCCACACTGCTAATCTGTTGAGCTAACCAAGCAAAAGAAAATATCTTTTAAAATTGCTCCTTTTGTTAAAATAAGTTGGGCAGATAACAGAAGGTAGGAAACAGGGTTGTATTTTGGAGACATAACACTTAAAGAGAACAAGAGGCCTGCTGGACCACTGAGGCTGTACCATCAACTAAACTAAACTATAAAAAAACAACTCAAGTTCAGCTTTTAAAAATTTAAATACTTACCAAGCCTTTGTTTAAACTCCCATAAATTTATTTCATCCAATACACCTGAATGCAATCCATTCTAAAGTCTATATACCCTGCTGGAAAAGTAAAACTGTCTTAGCTGAAGATCACTCCTACCCTTCCAAAACTTATATTTTTGTTCCCTTGCCCAACCATTCAGATCATTAAGTACAAAAAAATATGATGCATTAACACTATCTATTCCCTTAGCAATCTTAAAAACCTCAATCAGATCCTTTCTAGCACTTCTTTTCTTCAAGAGAAAAATTCAGAAATCGTAGCTTTTCCTTGTTTTACAACCTTTTAATAACAGACATAATACTAATAGCTCTCCTTTCAAACCTTTCCAACAATTCAATGTCCTTCTTAATATAAGGAGACCAAGACTGAACACAATACTTCAAAGTTAACATTTTCTAAATTGAAAAGGATTTCCAATACATACTTTCCCCCCTCTCTCACATAATAGCTTTTCTTGATTAGCACTGCTCTCTATTGATGCAAATTTTCAATGCTCACCACTAGCCTTCCACCTCCTGCTTCTGCATACCCACATGCAAATGATTATGCAGCACCAGATCCACCAGATAGTAGGAAGAGTGACCGCAAACCTGGGGTGCATCTCCAGTCCAAAACCTGATGGTACTGGGTATTTTCAAGCCTATCTGCAGTAGGAGAATGGATACTGCCCAGAACACGTGTGAGGATTTACGTAGCTGGGCCATCTCCAACCAGTATTTGACACCCCGGGAACTGGATCCAGAAAATGGTAGGTAAGGGGAATATCTCAGCCTGAGGGGCAAACTGTCATAAATGTGTGAAATGGAAGATAATGAAATGCAAGAAAAAGTGAAATTACCTTCTCTAGCAAAAGAAGTCTTGAGCAAAAATGAATGGTCAGGGAAGAGGAGAACATAGGAACTGTGGAACAATACATGATAAGCATCAGTCAAAGATCTCAGGTCACTGCCAGCCACAAGCCAATAACATAAGGAATATGGATTTTAATGAAAGGTTCACACGGAGGATGAGTGAGAGCGTGAAGGCGAACATTGAGATTCCAGTCCAGGATAGACACAGGGCAGGGAGGACAGGAAAATGAATGAAATAACAAAGACAATGCCTGAGAGTTGAAGACAGAGGAAAACTCAGTAAATCTGAACATGCAAGATAATGCAGCTCAATAACCAGCAATCGAGGAAACTAACAGTCCCCCATCAAAGAGCCAGGTAAAAAATGCAGTCAACTGTGGTAGGGAAGGTTGTGAAGGACAATATCCAAGGCAGAGTGACCAACAGCAGAAAGCACACCATTTATGCTGATAAACTGCCAACGAGAAAGGACGTTCAGGGTGGGCAATCAATGATACAACACACCTGGAAAATTCAGATTGTCTGGCAAGGAACTGGACAAAAGCCACATGTGAAGCCAGAAGGTGGGAATGGACAGATAACTCGTGTCTGATTGAGGTTGACAAAGGAAGGGGAGGTGACACTGAAAGCCTGCACAGAAGTGGAAACTATATCTGAGCAGGCCAAACTGGAATCACTTGGAGCATACGACATGGAGTGGTCTGAATTGATGAAAAGAAGACGACGAATAGGAGGATATGCATACAGGTAATCTGGATTTTCAAGTAACATTTTACAAAGTGCCATACAAAAGGCTTGTTAAAAAATTTGTTTCTATAGGTGTGAGGTATAAGTTGATTCATTGGAAATAAGAATGGCTAGATGGAAAAAATCAGTGAGTTGTGATAAATGGAGTAACAAGTGTGATAACTCAGGGTCAGTGTTAGGACCTTTACTCTTTTTAAGTTTACATAAATGACACAGATGGAAGAATGTTGAATAAATTGCTTAAATCTGCTGACAATATTAAGGTTTTGGATGTTGCTGAGTGCGAGGAGCATACTGCTGCTTTACAAGAAAAAGGAGTTAGATTATTTAGTAGGTGGCTTTTAATTATAACAACTGCAAGATAATGAATGTGGGTTACTATAGGTTAAATGATAAGTATAATTTTGATGGGAATAATCTAAATCGTGTTATAGAAGAAAATATTTTTGTTGTTTTGGTTGATCAGTCTCTTAAGCCATCCAAGTTGTTGCTAGTGGTAGGGCAAATAGGAGTTTTGATTGTATATACAGAAGTATTGAATATACATCTAAGAAGGTCATAATTTCATTGAATAGGTTACTGATTAGGTCTCACTTGGAATATGGTGTTCATTTGTGGGCTCCTTATCTTAAAAAGGACACTGAATTGTTGGAAAACTTTGGAGGAGTGCTACTAGGATGATACCTGGGATGGAAAGGTTGTTATTAGAGGCCATGTTAAGATCTCTTGAAATTGCTTTCTGTTGAAAAAAGTTAGAGGGGTATGATTGAGGTTTTTAAGACTGTTAAGGGAACTGACTGTGTCTAAGCATAATTTTTTTTAATGTAATGGTGAGAATTGTAGGACAAGGGGGCACAAATACAATTTTTGGTGGGGTAGTAGCAATTTTCAGCCAAGACAGTTTTTTTTTTAACAGTGTTCATGGCCTTTGGAATGGGTTGCTTTCATACTTGATGGTTATAATGAATTTAAAGGAGTTTATGAAAAAGTTTGATAAAAAAGTTTTTGCTTTTAGATTTAGTTCAGTGGATGGGACAGCCTAGGTGGACCAACAGAGCCCTATGTCTTTAACTTTTTTGTTATAATAACCCAAATGCAATACTATATACTTAACATAATTAAATGGCATTTAAAAAATATATTTGTCCAACATATCAAGTAATCCAGTTATTCTGTAATACATCAAAATTCTCAATACAGCTACAAATACTCTGTAGTTTAATGTCATCAGCAGACTACTGAATTACTAATTACTATCAATATCATTAATGTAAATAAGCAAAAGCGAAATACCAACCAATGAAGCCTAAGGCATTCCACTAATAACAAGGGTTCAGGTTGAATGGACTCCATTAATAACTTTTGCTTTCTTTCATCTAATCACCTACAACCCAACTAACTAGTCTTTTCAAAATGTCTACCAATGTGATATTCTAAATACTTTGTATGGCACCTTATCAAATGCTTTTTGAATATATAAATACACCAAGTCCACATATTTCCCATCTTCTTGTCAAAAAATTAAGAATGATAACAGATTAGTAAGTCAAGATTTCCCTTTGATGAACTTATGTTGGCTTTATGATATATTTCATTACAAAAAGAAAGGCTAGCTGGCCTATAACTCCAAGGATAATAATTATCACCCCTTTTTAAAGTAGGAGCAACATTACCAACCCTCCAATACCTAGACATTTGCTCACTATTTATTTACCTACCAAAAATAAAAGCAACAGGCTTGTAAAAAACTGATGTTAGGCCTTCTTTGAAACCCTGAGAAAAACACTGTCTGATAATTGTTCTTTACCTATTTTTAATCTTTCAATCTTTTTTACTTACTACCAAGGGATTAATATCTATATGATTTAGGTCAATTATGTTTCCCTTAAGTGCTCGGGGTAAGAAATATTGCTAATATTCTCTTTTTAAAAACATATTGAGAAAAATCAAAAGGAAATACACAATAGCTGCAGCACTTGAAATTGTTTTAGGCAGGATTAGAGTAAATTAAGCTACAAGACATTTTTGTTTTTCCTTTTTTGTGAGCTATATTTTAGTGCACTAGCAATAACATGTGTGGGGCAAGCATACACATGATTCAATTTTATTACTCATCAGGATCTCTACCAGCCCACCCTCAAATTTAAATTCTTTTAGGTAAGATTAGAGTAAATTAACCTATGAGACCTTGGGTGTGGTTAAATATATCAATTGAAAGGGTTTGACCTCCTAAGTCAAAAACTGTAATTAGAACTCCAATCGGTCAAGAGATGATGGAGCTATGAGCTAAAACTTTGTACTCAAGAAAAAATACAGAGCCATTTTATGAGCCACTATGCTGCAGCTAAAAAGTTTAAAAGCTCAGCCATCTCACAGTCTTCAATAAAAAAAATTTACTTTGTTCTATTAGTCAGGTAATTACTCAACCATTATAACACAACACACTAACTATCAACATCAATGTTTTCAAGTTTTTTAATAATACCATGATTTACCATATCAAAGGTTGTTTTTCACCTAAAAAAAAAATCACACTTTTTTTCCCTTAAAGTATTTGATAGTTTTACTAATAATCATATTGTAACTAATTCCACATCCTGGTCTGATCTTTCATCTGTTCTAATGAAGATCATTTATTAAAACAGTTTATTAATTAAATTATTTATTTACTTCAACAGTATTTTACCTCTGCAATACTTCTTAGAGTCTGACAATTTATTTACTGTTTCTGGCTATCATGTGTGTGTGTGGGAGGCATAATTCTAATGTCTGATAACTTATTTACAAAGGCTGTTCTTACTACTTTTGACAGTTTTGTAACTACTCACTATTGTACTAACTTATAGTAAGTTGGTTAATTATATAAATTACTACTTTATAGTTTATAAAACAATTATTTTTTGTACTATTAGGTTTTTTATATATATATATATATATATATATAAACAGACACATATACCTTATGTTTCTTTTCTTCTTTATTTCAATTTTCGTTTCTATTCTAAGGAGTAAAAATGTTGGTATATGTACACTACCAGGAACGGGCCCCCTTTCTTTCTCTCTCTTTTTTTAACATTTTCAAGAATTTATTAAAAAGAAGATCCTAAATTAGGACAGCTCATAAACCAGACAAAATCATAGCAGCAGCTGTTTTTATCTCACAGTATAAGCATAAAAGCGTTAATAAAGTAACAACAAACATCTATTAAATCTATAAAGTAACAAATACATACTAATTATTATTTCAATCGTTCTTAATGTATCAAGCGTCTATTTTATCATTAAATGAAGATATAGCCTAGAGATGCTTTGTGGGTTTTATGGCATAACCAGGTTTCAGCAGGCCTGTACACTACTGAAAGAGCAACAAGTTTATTTTTTCATATTATTACAATCTTGGTTATTATGTTTTGTTTTGTATTTACATTAATTGAGATAATTTTGCACTGTTAGCTTTTAGTGTATATGAATTTAGGATAACTAGTGATTATCCACTGCCAAGTTCTACTTCTTGTTGGTATTTTTATACATTAATTTATATCTATATATAAGTACTAGTTCCTTTTAAGTTTTCTCTATAAATTTGCTTGAGTTCTATCTTGTTTAAATAGAACTTTCATTTAAATTATATTTTCTTATTCAATAGATTTTAACCAGGTTATTCAGCTTAATCGGTTGATGTTTACACTGTCTAGTACTAGGTATACATTATCATAATGATTATAATAGGTGTCAACACTGAGAGGTGCCAAATCGGGACTTTTTGTGGAAGGACTGCAAGAGCGAGTAGCATCCCCTGGGGAAGGGGGGGGAGAGCATGCTCCACCAGAAAATTTAGAAAAAAAAGATGCACCTTCATGCATTCTGGGAACTTCAGACACTCATTTACACTTATAAAATTGAAATGATGTTTTCTTTTTTTTTCATTTACAGTGGGTTTATACACTAAGAGAATCACATTCATCTGCTAATATTTTTTATACATTTTTATTGTAAGAATTGAAAAATAAAAAATACACATATCCCGATTAGTGTTCTTTGTTGTATTCGTATGTTGCATTTTTGGTATCTTTCAATACCTACTTGCTGGACTTGTATTTACTCGCTGAAGAATCTGAGTTAAACTTGCAGTTTAAAAGGACACATAATGTGTCGTGCCCTAAAAGTAAATGAGTAAATCAGTCCTGTTCTCTGTTACGATCTTCCTCCCCATTGAAAATGCCCTTTCACTCGTTGCATTGGAATGTGGTACAACAAGTTGACAGCATAACGCAACAAAGTAAACAATGTCACTAAAAATGAGCAAAAAATTAACTTTAACCAGGTTGGCACTCTGTGAAATTGAATTTTGCGACTCTTCTTTTTGTAAGGTTGATATCGGGAGATCCTGATCGCGAAACTCCCGCTGAAATCGAGAAAGTTGACAGGCATGGATTATGTACCACGTATTGTTTATAAATGAACACATCTTATTACAGTTAAGTTACATTAACGTTAGAGTTTAGAAATTTAAACAGAAAAAAGGTACCTGAAAATTAAATGAAAATCGATTTCTTACCTATAGTTTTCACGCATTTTCCCTGAGAGGGCGACAACGACATCTTACAGAACGTTTTTAAATACATCATTATTTTTCCATGATCATTTTATATACAAAAATTCATATAATCAAAATATGAATTATATACTTAAAAAGCAATTATTTATAGTACAATTTTCGTTGAAGTAATGCAAATTATATTCCACAAATAAATTCACATTATTTTATTTTGTTTTATAACCTACTAAAACAAATAGGTTTTATTGCCCTTGCTTTGTTCAGCCGTAGTCTAATGGTTAGCGTAGTGGTTTCCAAACTTTATTTCATTGACGACCCTCTACTCTGATTTTGGCGACACTCCTATTGCCATATGCAATCTATCTATCTATCTATCTATCTATCTATATATATATATATTGTAGAGTTTTTTTTATCTTCTTCATTATTCTTCGTTTGGTGAAACTCTCGCGACACCCTTAGCAACTTGACAATTTAAAAACCACTGGATTAATACAATCAGAACATCGCTCGGGCTTTTCCGTCATACCTATTAAAAACACTTATCTACTTTGTCAATTTGAGCTAGAACAAACAAAACTGACTCAGCTGTACGAAAGTTGTGTTTGCCCCTGTTAACTGAACAAGTATTAACGCTGAGTGTTTTTACAGAAGCTTTTCGGAAGATGTTCCAATTGGTGGTTGGCGCGCTCGGAATTTGGGGCCTTTAAGAGTAGCTCAAGAGGTGACAGTGGAAATATGTGGAAGCAGGTTTTCTTGCTAAATCCACACATAGATAGCTACATATTGTATCACATATGCTACTCAGAGGAAAACCAGCTACATTAGGGAACATTACATCAGATAATTGTAGGTTCTCCTTTAGAACAGTTTTCCTGAGCATATATGGCTGTTTACCTGTTATTGATTGGTTCACACTGTGAAAAAATAGTGCTAGAAGCCCAAACAGCTAGGATTCCACAATCAGTTTTTCTACTCCTACTTATTTTCAAAATGGTCAACTGATATGATAAAGTCTAACACAAAAAGTCTCATAACACATATATAGATATACTTATATATATGAATCATATTTTTAATCATTAGCAAATCATGTAAGTTGCTGCAAATAAGGAATATATCATGACAAAATGCAATAAGTATTTACCTTATAACAACATTTTAAAACGTCATTGGTTTATCCATAAAAATAACTGCCATTTGATGCATACATATATTTACGTTAGTTCTCCGAAATATTTTATAACTCTGTAAAGATGAAATTTTTACCGAAGAATTAATTTCAGACCTCAGCTTGTGAATCAAGACTTTTAAATGGAAGCTTTGTTTATCATTGGCCCCAGCAAGGATCTTAAATAAATTAGAATGAATGACAATGTCACATTCTCATAGGACATGTTCTAATATATTTGATTTATTGGGGGTTCTGAAGTTCACATGTTCTTTTATATGTGTTAATGGTTTTCTTTTTGTAAAGCTAATACAGCTTTGCTGATAGCAAAGACAATTCTTATCTTATTCCTCAATTTCCATTAATACTGCAAACCTATTTCCTCTTTTGTTGATGTTAATAGAACGTTGAATAATAAGGAAAGAATCTAAAGCAACTAAGAAAAAAAACTGAACAACAGTATAGACATCTCAATGGAGATTTTAATTAAAGTTATTAAAAAGACAAGAAAGAAGATATTACATAAAAAGTCAAAGAAATAGAATAACATGAAGAAAAAAAAACAAGCTCAAAGCAGATGTATGAAATTCCAAGATTGCTAACATTTAGGTTTAGCCTAATATTAAGTGTGATAAAAATATAGATGAGAACATACCGAAAGAGGATGAAAATGGAAAGAGTTATGTGAGGGTTTGTTTTTATTTAAATCACAAGACAAAGAAATAGAAAAGTTAATGAATGAAATGAATTGTACCAATGCCTGGTGCAAAAAGAGCTAACACCATTAGATGAAGTAGGAAAGGTGATGGAACAACTGAAGAGGGAAATGATCAGACAATGATGAGATACCAATGGAGTAATTGAAAGCATCTGGAGAAAAAGAAATTGATATAATGCACAAACTTATAAATAGGATGTAGAAAAAGAACAAATCATATTAAGGTTGGAGGTGAGAAGTATTTTTGCCAATAATAAAACAGCGGACGTAAAAATTCTCATGAACTGTAAATTATTTGTTTAATTTTGCATACAAGCACAACCCTACTAAAATACTATGAGGGAAGAAATAACAAAAGAGCAAGCAAGTTTTGAGGAAGGAAAGAGAACCAGGGACCAATATTTGTACCTGACGATGATCGTAAGACAAATGTGAAAAATATGCAAAATGATCATACCCATGTGTCATAAATTACACCAAAGTATTTTGTTCTATCACTACAAGACAATGTGAGAGAAAACGAAAGGCTGGGGTTTCCCAGACATATTATTAATTTCGTTAGAAAATTATATAAAGGGCACGAGTTATTGGTAAGAACTGGCAGTGAGATTAAAATTGGAAAGGTAGTTTGTCAAGGATGTGTTTTGTCACCTAATCTTTTTAACGTATATGTGGAAGATATTCTGAGGGATTTGCTACAATAGTTTGGAGGAGGAATAAAACTGGGCTGGAGATTAATAATTAACTTGTGTTACGTGGTTGACACAATTCTGATGTTTGAGCAAAAAGAACACCTACGAAGCAGACATGAGATATTCGTATTTGAAAGCATTTGAATATTTTGGTAAGGAAAATTAAAGTATTCATATTCGAATTCAATGGTATAATATTCGTATTCGCTGAATGATTTAGTGAATACTTAATACTGTAAGAGTAAATGTCAATTTTTGTACTCATAAAATTTCTAGACTGTCATTATTACATGCGCAGCACATTAACTTTTCTTTCAGTACAAGCTTTCTTCTCTAGGGAAAATGAAGCTTGTACTGAAAGAGAAATTCACATTTTTCTGTACAAAAAACAACATAGTATATAAGTCATTTAATAGATGAAAATCTTGGATTTCTATTGGTTATAAGTAATATAGTCTTGAACGTCAGAGAGAACTGTTGACAAATCGCGAAAAAGAGGATGTGGGTGTGGCAAGAGGGGTCTAATTTTCTATTTGATGGCTGTGTAACTAAACAAAACTGAAGGCTACGAAAATTATGCTTTGGCTCAGCGATGACAGTATTATAATAAATAATATACGTTCAATTTCGTACTTCTTGGAGGAGCAGTAAATAAATTAGAGAAGAGGGGATGCCTAGAGAAACAAAAAGACATTTCTCCCACTAGGGGGAATTCAAAATTTTTTCTTAAATATTGCCTTATAAAATTAAGAACATACAATTATAGACTGTTAAAATATGGATCACTACCTACGATTTTATACCATGCTAACTGGTATAAAATGAACAAAAAGTAGTTTAATTAAATGTAACTAACTGAAAATATCGTGACATGCGCAGTAAAGGATGTCCGTGACTTTTTTACAGCGATTGATTATGTATCACTGTGACATTCACTTTACTAAACTACTCAGTAAATTGTTGTAATGTTACATTTGGAAAGCACTTATCACAAAAATGAGAAACGAATGGTCTACTTATTTATAATTAAAAAAGTTAACATGCAATAAATATCTAATTATACAATGTTATTTGTGTCACAGTACATAACTATATTCACGTAAAAATGGGGACAATATAAAAGTCTAGAAAACGATGTAAAGTATGAAAGTAGCTCAACCACGTTTTTACTAACAACATACAGTTAAGTAGATGTTTATCAGTTATTGTTTATTAAGCTGTTTATAACATTTTTGTGTGAAATTGTTGTAAGTTGATTATGTATTGTCACACTAATGTAATTTGTCACGTAAAAATATGAACTCTGTCATTTCCAGTGACAGGTACAAAGTGGTTAGCAGGTATATTACATGAATCTGGTGTTATTAAAGCACTAAACTCACATTCTGTCACCAAACATGCACGCCTTTCAGCCATAGGGGCGTTATAAAGTGACAATAAATCCCACTATTCGTTGTAGGAAAATAGCCTAAGAAATGGCTGTGGTAGTGTTGACCAATTGCTTTCACTCTAGGCTATCATTTATAAATTAGGGACACGAACAAAACCAGTATGAATTATTTATTGCTAAAGGAACTAGTTGAACAATTTAAAACCAGTTTTTCAATTATCTATATACTACTAAAACTCTGAGATTGTTTGTTTGCTTGTCTGTAATTAAATACGACAAAACGGCGCACAATACCGCTATATTTATAATGAAATGAGAATAGAAATGAGAATAGAAACAGAATAAAACAAGTTTCGTTGAAATCGGACCACAGGTTACAGAGTTAGCCCCGTTTTTCAGGTCACTTTTATGAAAATTTCTAGATGAATTTAGGTACGCTAGATGGCACCATATATCGGTTTATCTATCTATCTATTCGTTTTCCACCTGATGATTCACTTTAAAATATCTTCTATACAACAATAAATGCACAACAGAAATTAAATGATGAGATGAAAATGTGTTATAATGGCGCGTAGAAAGAACAACAATAAAATGGACCTACAATATTATTGACTATTTGTAAATAGTAACTATGGAGACGAGGTAATAAAATAAAAATCAAGTCGAGAACAACAACATAATTTTATAAACCAAAACCTCTAGCTGAGCATTGGCTATTATATTATTTCCCTGTCAATGTTCCCATCTTCATTAAAAGGCGTAAGATGACGAAAACAAGATCTTGAAGAATCTATCTATCTATCTATGTACTACTAAACTCTGAGATTGTTTGTTTGCTTATTTTCTCAGTCAAAAAATAATTCTCATTACCGTTCGCGCTCTTTACGAAACTTCATCGGGCCACGGGTTACCGAGTTAGTGCCGTTTTTTAGGTCACTTTTATGAAAATTTTTAGCATGAGTAATTTTACGTCACACTACCGTTCCCGCTCTTTACGAAACTTCTTCGTTCAAATCTATTTCCCTGTTTATGTTCCCATCTTCATTAAAATGCGTAAGATGACAAAAACAAGATCTTGAAGAATTTCTCAATAATGTGCCTTGATCATGGTAGGTAATTCGAAGAAAAAATAAAGTGTTACTGTTTCTTACTTGTAGAAGGTTTAAGAGGAAATACCACAACACAATGAACTAATTCATCACAATACCTGAAAACTCTGGCTTCACTTTTTTGAAAAATGAAATGGTCTTTACTTTTACTCCCGATCAACAATCAAATATATTTTCTTGAATTATTAATAAATGAATGGATTGAAATATTTAATTAAATTATCTCAAAATTAACCTTAATTTCGGTGCAATATTGAAATTAGCTTGAATTCTTCATAACCTCTGAATAGTGGGTGACCCAGCGGGTCACGGGTTGTCTAGTATTTAGATAAATATTAAAACTCGGTTATATTGTAACGACAAGAATGATAACATTCAAACTAGAACCTCCTCTCATCAAACGTGCCTTGGGTCGTAGGATCTTAAATAACGACTTTTTCCACTTTGACTAGATGGGATGGGTGTTATGTTACTGAATGTTTTGTTTTACTCAATACGAGTATTATGGCTTTTGTTGGTTATACATGAGCTTAACCGAAGCTTAGCAGTTTCTAAATTCCTGTCAGATACTCATTACATCTTTTTTTGTTTTGTAAAGTTTTTAATTTGAACATGTATATTATTTGTCCTATTTTACTAGAAGGTATGCGTGTTGTAAAGTACAATAATTTATTATTTGTTATTTTGTTTTTAGTCCTACTTTCAGTTTCAGTGACGGAGAGGAACGATATGAATGTTATGGAGGAGGAGACGATCCCGAAAATGATATCAACGAATCTGGAATATATCTGGAAGTAAACGGATTCGTCGTTGAAGTAAGTCTAAATCTTATCTTTTGATAGCTAAAATATGAAACAATTCCTTTGATAAAGGTAATATGCTGTATTAACAATAAAACAAATTAGTATCCCGACTTTATGTAGATCTGACTTCTGCAAATATCTTAAAAGCCAAGATAAAATTTTGTTGTTCCGTCCTCGCTGGTTCGTTTTTCTTGGCCTGATGTTTTTAGTTTACATAACTGTGCAAGCATTTGTATATGTGTGTAAAAAACGTTATTGATTAAGCACATTTTCCATACAGTTATGGGTAAGACTTTATGAAGCAATCTAGCGATTATATATGAATTTACTGGCTTGAGACTCAGTAAGGCAATTTTAGAGCGTAACCACTTCAACCCAATAATTGAACATTCAGTCCACATGTCGAACTTCGACCTTTCGGTTAAAGTATCTGTAACGGCAACCATAAGATTCATCCAGAAAAGAAGAAAAAAGGTAAAAAGGTAACCCCGTAAGTACTGATAATGGTGTAATATTTAAAGACTGACAGTGTGTGGTGTTTGCTGACTGGATATTTTATGTGCTGCACATTTACTTTTTGGAACGTTTTAAAGTCATATACTTTATTCATATTATGTTCGAGATGGCAATAGCTGTTAGTGCTAAAATAATGGATCAAATGCTATACTGGAAAGAATATTTGGTGTAAGTAAACCCAAATTTATATAGGAAGTTGTGTAGTAAAAAAAATGCAAAGAAATGGGGTGAGCTTCTATGCCTACTAGCGTTATCGGTGGTGATGTATTAGAAAACAACAACAAAAAAAAACCATTTATGAACAGACATGTATAACTAAGCCTAAAACTAAGAGATTATGGAAGAGGTCTACATTCATTTAGCCTAAATTTAGTTTAAGTCAGACAATAAACTTTGTTATAGTTGATTGTAGCTTTGTTTAGTATAATGGGTATTGTACAGTGACTCAAAATCTCCATACAACAGTAACGTTATGTTACGTCTCCGTTCGTTAGTTGATTTTCCGTAACTTCGTTCCGACGAAACTTTAGCGACACAAGTCCTTACTTAATAAAACTGGTTTATTCTTTCTGAATATAACTTTACCGATAAACTTATTTTCAACAGTCGCTCTATAACAAACGCTATAACAACGAACGTTAACTTCAACAATACTTTCTGACTGCAGTTCAATTACTCATTACCTACACACACATTGTCCCGTCACGTTGTGACCATCTTATATATACCAGACTACCCCCAATCTAGTAAATGCTAGGGCATTCACCAAGGAACAGGATATTTCTAGAAAATAGGTGGCGTGACACTAGTCACGTGACCTCGCTGACGCAACAGTTACTTACTTACTTACTACCGAGGAAGTGTGTAGTTAACTTTGATAAAATAACGTTTGGGAACAACAAAGGCTAAATTCCGGTAAGTGTTAAAAGAGAGAGGTTGGACTAACCAGGTGTCATCAAGCTGAAGTCAAACTGACTGAAGGAGTTGATGATGATGAAGTGGAACCAAATATAGATATTAAAGCAGAACAGGAGAAAGACCAAGATTTGAGGCCAATAATTAATTTTCTGCAAGTAAGTGTTTTGCGCCCTGATTGGGAGAAGGCGTCTAGCTTAAGCCCTGTGACAAATAACTATTCGGCACAACGGGACCAGGTGAAGCTTGAAGATGGTATTCTTGTCCGGAGATGGGAAACTGCAGATGGGAAAGTGACGACCTGGCAAACAGTTATACCGAGAAAGTTACGGGAAGTTGTGCTGCATCAATACCATGATAGTTTAACAGGAGGACATCTTGGAGTTAAGAAGACATTGAGTCACCTGGACAGAGATTTTACTG
>NW_013667649.1:148973-156427 GCF_000517525.1 Limulus polyphemus
TTGTGGGACGCCCACCAACCCCCATTGTGAAAGTCCCAACAGCTAAGTGTAAAATGGCAAGTACACATAGTGTCTACGTGACAGGAAAGCTGGATGGCTAAAAGTGCAACTTTGTCATAGATTCTGCAACTCAGCAAACCCTTGTGAACATCAAGGTGCTAGATCACAAAGGAGTAGCAGAAGCAATACAGAAGCTCTGTGGTGTTACAGGACATTATGCAAGGTTGTGTGAACCAGTGTGGGTAACTATTGAGCTCATGGGAATAAAGGACATTGGCTGACATTGAAGACCCATGCATATTAGGGTTGATCTACTTACTACCGAGGAAGTGTGTAGTTAACTTTGATAAAATGACGTTTGGGAACAACAAAGGCCAAATTACGGAAAGTGTTATAAGAGAGGCTGAACTAACTAGGTGCCATCAAGCTGAAGTCAAAGTGACTGAGGGAGCTGATGATGGTGAAGTGGAACCAAGTATAGATATTAAAGCAGAACAGGAGAAAGACCAAGATTTGAAGCCAATAATTGATTTTCTACAAGCAAGTGTTTTGTGTCCTGCTTGGGAGAAGCTGTCAAGCTTAAGCCCTCTGAAAAAGAGCTATTGGGCACAATGGAATCAGTTGAAGCTTGAAGATGGTATTCTTCTTCAGAGTTGGGAAACTGCAGATGGGAAAGTGACGACCTGGCAAACAGTTATACCGAGAAAGTTACGGGAAGTTGTGCTGCATCAATACCATGATCGTTTAACAGGAGGACATCTTGGAGCTAAGAAGACATTGAGTCGCCTACGGCAGAGATTTTACTGGATAGGTATGAGGCAAGATGTGAAAAAATGGTGCAAGATTTGCAGTACATGTTGTGCTAAAAGGGGACCCAAGCATAAGGGACGTACTCCAATGAAGTTATATCAAGTTGGTGCACCAGTGGAAACAGTAGACATTGACATTGCTGGTCTGTTGCCACAAACTCTGGCTGGAAACAAGTACATTTGTGTGGGGATGGATTATTTCACCAAGTGGCCTGAGTCATATGCAATACCAAGTCAGGAAGCTACAACTGTAGCTTCGGCTATTAGTGATTTCTTCTTCAGGTTTGGTATGACATACGAACTACACTCAGATCAAGGCCGTAACTTTGATTCAGCTGTGTTTCATGAATGCTGCAAGTTGTTTGGCATACGAAAGACCAGGACAACGCCACTTCACCCACAGTCTGATGGGATGGTAGAAAAGTACAATTGGACACTGGGACAGGAATTGGCAAAGTTTTGAAATAGCTGCCAAGATGACTGGGATGTCTTACTCCCTCCACTGTTGATGACCTATAGAACAGCAGAACATGAAGCCACTGAATACACTCCAGCAAAGCTGATGTTTGGTCAGGAACTTCGGTTGCCCGTGGACTTGATAACAGGACGCCAACCTTACGAAGAGTTGCCTGAAAATGTGCCAGAGTTCGTTGTTATCTGAAAGGATGGATGATATTCATCATCAAGTGTATTCAAACTTAAAAACGTCTGCTGATTCGATAAAGCTATGTTATGATAAGAAATATACTGAAGTCAGCTTTGTACCTGGAGACAAGGTGTGGTTTTATAATCCCAGGAAGACCAAAGGGAAGTCTCTTAAGTTGTCTTCTTCATGGGAAGGCCCATATGGCATAGCCGCAGGAATTGATATTGAGAATATAACATAATGAGATAAATAGTAAAAATACAATTTTACTATGACACTGCCTTTGCAAAAATTCTTCAACTTTTTTCCCCTAGTATAAGATACATAAGGAATGAAGACTGCTGTTGATCCCTCTGCCCCCTACCGGTGGCTCAGCGGTAAGAATGAAGGCTTATAATACTAAGCATCGGGTTTTGATGCCTATGGTGAGCAGATCACAGACATCCCATTGTATAGGTTAACGCTTAACAACAAACAAACACTGTTGATTAGAGATTTGAGACAGGTAAAGCGGCAATAAATATACATTGAAAGTGAAGAACCTTATTTATAATCAAAGCTTCTAAACATGGTTTATAATGTAATATATACTTTTCATAGTACAACAACATATTCAAACCTAGCTTGTCATAGACGGGCAATATCCACTGTACAAAAAAAAAATGTTTGTTTGTTTTGAATTTCGCGCAAAGCTACACGAGGGATATCTGCGTTAGCCGTCCCTTATTTTGGCAGTGTAGGACTAGAGGGAAGGCAGCTAGTCATCACCAACGAATAGTGGGATTGACCGTCACCTTATAACGCCCCCACGGCTGAAAGAGTGAGCATGTTTGGTTGGACGGGGACTCGAACCTGCGACCCTCAGATTGCGAGTCGAGCCATGCCGGGCCCACTTATTATAAGTGCACACTGACATTAATTTTACACACACACATATATATAAATGTAGGTATTTTGTTTATTTGTTTGTAATTAAGTACAAAGCTACACAATGGACTGTCTGTGCTCTGCCCATCACGGGTATCGAAACGCTGTTTCTAGCGTTGTAAGTTTGCAGACATACCGTTGAGCCACTAGGGGGCAATAGTCATTGTTAAAAGTATGGGTTAAACAGGTCTCAGTTACCGTGACAAGACTCATGAGGCCACTTATACTCTGACTGATCATTCATTAGACCGCGATAGGTTTTTTTAGAAATGCTTATGCTTCCCAGGGAATATGATTTGATTTTAATCATGAACGTGTTAAAAACATTATTCTGTATTAAATAGTTAATTATTTAATTCCACGAACGAAGCTCCGAACATGCAGGTGCAAAATAATGACTTTACGACCTAGTTTGATAAAGAATTACTGGGATTCACGTGTGGTGCTATGACCACGTTTTCAATGTTGTTATTATTGATGTAACGCAATCTCTAATTAAAGCAGCTTCTCTAGTCGGTTGCTTAAATTCAAACACAGTTTTTCTGAAGGAATCATATAAGCAAATATATATCCGGATCAATCATGTAAATAAAGGGACTTAGAAGCAGTTATCACCAATTGAGAAAATCTGTTGGTGGTCTAAAAGTGAAGAGTTAGGAAAGCCTATTGGTGGGCTAAAAGTGAAGAGATGTTAAAGCTCGTTGATGGGCTAAAGGTGAAAAGTTGGAGAAACCTGTTTGTCAGCTAAAAGTGGTGGTCTAAAAGTGAAGAATTGGGGAATTCCATTAGTGATCTAAAAGTTAATAGTTGGGGAAACCCATTGGTCAGCTAAAAGTGAAAAGTTAGAGAAACCTGGTGGTCAGCTAAAGGTGAAAAGTTGGAGAAACCTGTTGGTCAGCTAAAAGTGAAGAGTTGAAGGAAGTGTTTGTGAGTTATGATGGCATCGAGACTGGTTTGCTCATAGAATTAGTTGAGACTTTATACATTACCAACAGTGAAGGTATGGACTCAAATACTACATACAGAAATTCCTTTTTACGGTATTCTACTATTTTGACCTGTGCATATTCCAGAATATAACTCTGCTGTTTAAATACCTACAAACTAGTGATATCTCCTAAATGCACACCAGGTGGTGATAATAACCCTCAAGACCATCCAAGATAGCCTAAAATATGCTAGAAGAAAGTACAAGTGAGGGGTAAATGAAATATTGTACATGTTAAACTACTCACTCTTCGAATGAGGAATAGGAAGAGAATGTCTGGCAAGATATTTCTGAATAATCGATTACAAAGGCAATTGAAAAATTCAGAGTTGAAGTTTATAACAACATCTTAAATAAAGTTGTTACAAGTATCGAAACAAGAGTTTTTAATCACGGTATACTTTACTCTGAACTCACCACATTGACCCCAATAACTTTAAAAGCATTAAATCAGTAAATTATTTCCCTAAATTTGAAAAACTAGTTATAATTGTTATACACATTGATCCTAACTCTTGGTTGATAACATCTGGGATGAATTGTTTGATATTCCTAATAAACTGGATATCTTGAGACGCGCGTCACCCCATGTATACAACACTTTCTCGCTATATCAAGTTCTGTTAAGCGCTATTTTCAAATATCTACTTGGCGTATACATTTTTTCTCACTTTATACACAATGAAAAAGAATGACCTCTTTAAGAAACTTTAATCTACAAACAACCGACGGGTGAGCCGTTTAACTATTCCTCGCAAAGTTTTATGTTGGTTTAATTTTATTATATTACTTATAATCATTTTACGTACAGAACCGTTATTCTGTATTAACTAGTTAATTATTGTATTTTTAATATTATAACAAATATATTATACTTATTTACCGTCTTTGCTCCTAATAAAAAAGTCATACATATTTATCACCTCAGGCAAACTATATGTATCATGAATAGGAACCGACAATCTCCATTTAAGATCCTTGAAGTCCAAGGTTCCCCCTAAGGGGTTGACTCTCAATCCTGTTACATTCGTATCTTGCAGCTTGGGCTTCAGCATGGCATGGACTGGTAAATTTGTAAACCTGGATTTATTCCCCAGTCCGACCCTTATTTCTTGCTAACCAAAAGAGACAGAGATTTTAAATTAAAATTATGATAAAATATGACTTTAATTAATAAGAAACAAAAAAGTGATTATTTATAAACAAGCATGCGATTCTGTTTTGGCATTGCTTTAGGAAAAAATAAATAAAGATATTGAAAAATCCTTAAAGGCAATTTACATAAGGCGACATCTTTGGCTGTTTTTAGAGACAGCAAGACCAGAATGATAATTTTTTTTTTTTTGAATTCCCCAAAGGTCCAATAACATAGCTATTAGTGATACCGGATATATTTTCTAACAACTTATGTCTTCTGTGCAGCCTACTAAACACTTGTGTTAGTTAACACGGTAAGGATAACAACTAACAGAATCAAACCGGCTAGGGTGAAATATGACAGCGTTAACAGCTTACGGTAACAAAAAAAAAAAAAATACAGTCATCTTGCAATTATAATAATTGAATGGATAAATGAACAAAATTTCTTATAGCACAAAACTAGATACAAATAATACGACCAAAAGCACTGTTTGTAATAAAATACAATTGGATAAGGGAAACGAGTGACCCACCAATTGGGTAACTTCGTGTTTCATTAGCCTTTATACTCACTATAAACACAAAAACAAAGATGGAAAATATTTTATCGCCTGCTTTTTTATTTTGTATTATACATTTCTACTTTCTATCAATATAGAAAGATAAGAGAATAACCTTTCTTTCCAAGATGAGGTTGCTCCTACTCAGCTTACTAAAATGAGTTTTCAAGTTCACTTTCTAAAACTTTTATGATTTAAACTTATGATCTTTTAAAACTAGAAATTACATTTTGAAAATATTTTTCATAACTAAAAATAACAAGTAATTACATATTTAACCTATTATTCCTACCTAGCTAACGATGTCACTATAGCAGGAAATGTCATCTTACGTTTTTTTTTGTTTTTTTTGAATAACCAGGTATCAGTTATTCTATGATGTTGGTTACTGTTATCTTTTGTGTTTCAACAGTTTCGTCTCTGTCTCAGTCTGGTCCTAAATCGGTAAGTTCCTTTGTGAGCCATTCACATTTTAAGATCATTCACGAAATGAATTCGTGGCATATTCATAGAATAATTATTGGTAAAAATCAGTTAGATTAACAACAGACATACCGCTGTGCCACTGGGGGGCTTCTCTTTCGTTTTGTCCAATATAAAGGTGTTTACTTGAATTGCATTTCATTTTGTAGATGACTCCGTTGTTTTTATTTTCAGTGAGGAAATTGTTAGTAACAAGGTTCTTGATTGTAATACCTGGTTTTTGTGTCCTTATGGTATTTATGTCGGTGCTGTGGTTCTTCGTGAATCGTTCCTTTAATTCACTTAGGTTTTCGCTGATGTGTTCGACGTAAGGAATTGTGCTGATAATAAAGTTGAAGCTTTCCTCTTTAAGATTTGTATTTTTTTTTCTTCTGGACATGTCGATTATTTTTGAACAACTTCTTCCAAATAGTCGTATTTATATTTTATTATATTGTATTTTGAAATGCCATTATCACATAAAATTACATTGTTGTATTTGAAAAACAATTTGTTAATGTAATGTTTGATATATTGTAGAAAATACAGTGCTTGCCATCTTTAAAATGCTTTAGTGTTTATTAATAAACCCAATTTGTGTAAACGTATTGTCACCAGTGTTCATTTATATGAATCCATCTTTTTTCTGTATATTGTACAAACATCATGAAGAGTATACATAATGAAAAAAACAGCAACCTTTTCCAATGACATACAGTTGAACCTGAATATATTACGTCGTCAAGAAATTAATGTCGCATTTTTTAGATGGAAATATATATATATATATATATATAACATCAAAACATGTATTAAATGAAATAGTCTCCATTCTTATCGATGATGCTTTTCCAGCTTACAATCAGGTTGTTAATGCCCTGATTAAAGAAATCACTTGGCTTTGAAGCAAAAAACATGTCGGTGTCCTCTTTGACTCCTTCCATATTTGCATATGTTTTCCCATTAAGATGGGCTTGCAGCGGACGAAAAAGACAGTAATCTGATGGTGCCATATCTGGAGAATATGGTGGGTGGTGGAGAATTTCCCAACCCAACTCCATAATCTCGTGTTACGTCAAACGTGCCACATGTGGACGTACTTTGTCGTGGACAAGAAGAACACCTTTCCAATTGACGAGTGAAGGACGTTTCTGATGAAGTTGCTGACTAATGATCTTTGCATTGACAGTTCGCTGTGGATTGAAGAGTTCGAAATGGATTACTCCTTTGATGTCACATCAAATGCAAAGCATCAGTTTTTGCTGATGGAGTCCAGGTTTTGGGGTCGGAAGTGTTTTTTGTCTAGGACTGAGCCATTGTTTCTGGCGTTTAATATTCGCATAGAGAATCCATTTTTCATCACCGGTGACAATTCGGTCCAAAAATGGTTCACGCGCATTACGCGCCAGAAGAGACGAAGCAACGTTCACACGTTGGAAACGATGATCATTGGAGAGTTCGTGAGACACCTAAACACCTTCTTTATGGAGTTTTCCCATATTCCTTAGATGTTTACGTATTGTTTCATGAGAGACATACAATTTAAGGGCTATTTCACGAGTGTGTTGCCTTGAGTTAGGCTCAACAAGCGTCTTCAGAGCATCAATATCAATTCCAACATGTCGGCCCCTGCCATCACAGTTTTTAAGGCTAAAGTCACCTGAACGAAATTTGCTGAACCATCGTTATTCGTAAGTGGCTCAAAGAAGTTTATGGAAATGTCTTGAACGCATTCTTTGTGGCTACAGAGGCGTTGTTTCCCTTCTTGTATTCAAACAACATTACATGCCGAATGTGTGTCTCATCTTGTGCCATCACTATAAGGGATTAGAGTATACCAAACTTTACACATGGCCAGGTGATTAGGGCGCTCGACTCGTAATCTGAGGGTCGCGGGTACGAATCCCCGTCACATCAAACAT
>NW_013667649.1:157427-165762 GCF_000517525.1 Limulus polyphemus
GGGGGTAATGAAAGTGTTCTAAAACGCGACAATAATTTCTTGACGACCTAATAGTACTTAGACTGGGTCTTCATTAAACAATCTCCCTCACTCTCTATTCTTAAATATGGAAACTGCTTATCAGCACATATCTTACTGTATTTTCATTTATACAGACATTTGACTCCAATAATACCTCACTCTATTCATACCACCAGGTGTTGCAGCAAAGTATAATAATAATAATAAATAAAACACACTTTCTACTAGGTAAGTTTGTCTCACGACAAAACTTCTCAACTGTCACTTGCTCTTACTGGAGACTATGTTGTACAGCAGGACTGGTCGGTCTGTTGCAAGACAAACATCACCAAATATTCATACACTTAGCATTATCTTGCTATTGTGACTTTGCAAAGTGGTTGAATGTTCAATCATGTCAGCAACTAAGTTTGATATCTAAATTCAAATCAACAATTAAAACATCCATAAATATCTAATTTGTAAAACAATTCTATTTATTTTATCTGCTTTATTAAGACGTTATATTTTAAATAAAACTTTTAAACATGGAATATGTGTGTATGTCTGTTTCAAGCAGTCATGGTCTTGTACAGCTGCTTTCAGGCTTGGCCTTTCAAACACATAATATATTTGGCTGTCAGATTTTTACCAGTCTTGGCACAGTGACAATAAGCCATGTTGCGGACATGATCATTGTAATCCACTGTATATTAGAGATGATAGAGTCTTGGATCTTCAAGTCTGGCATTGTTCTTGCTTTTCAACGTGTTAGCTTTTATTGGCGAGCAGGAAGAAAACTGTATAAATCTTAACAGTAACTATGCTACTGTGAAATAAAAAACTCATAAAATTACAGTGTATCTAAACTGAAAGAAAATAAATAAGTATGGTTAATTTACCATCATGGATTTTTGATGGCCTATAAAATGTCTGCAGAGTTTCTGTACAGCTCTTGATGATTTGTAACTCCCTATACTAAATGAAATGGTAGAAGGTCATAAATATAGTTGCAATGTGATTTCAGGTTCCTTGTGGTAATTTATTCATTTGGGAACTCAGAGTCAGAACTGATGACCTGTCCTTCACTGTTGAACTTTACTTTAAAGTTGTGAGAGACTTAAAAACGATAAAATGTTAGTTAAAAATGATACAATGGCAGCTAAAAAGATTAAAAAGCAACATTTAAAATGATATATTTCTGATCATTCTAAGACAACTAGAATCATCTACAGTTTGCAAGCCCATGAACAATTAACAGACACAATTATAAAAAAATTGACCAATCAAGACACGTCAAGTTTTGAGTAGCTGCATATTGCTCATGTGCAGTCTATAAAATTATCAACTAAAATCATTTGGTGATATCTAATGGCTAAAGACTTCAATTTAGTAATGTTAGTTCTTATACACACTCGTTTGTTTCTCTCATAGAAGCCTTGATAGTGTCATTGAAGAAAACACACTCTTCTTTCTTGTGAAAACTCCAGGCCACACAATTACAACACACTCAGATTTGAATAGCTCTCCACCAGCTTGGTTTGAATCAGAGTGAGGCTAGTTTGTTCTCCTTGCCTGAGACATCTATATTTAATGCATAACCAATCAGGAAAAATTGCCTCTGGCAACACAAAAATGTACCCCCTGAAATCCTGGTTTCTGTCATATCATTCAAGTGTGTGGAGTAAAACCATTTGTACATTACCAATATTCAATATGTAATGATAATTATATCCAGTACCCGAGATATAGGACTAACACTTATTAAATTCACTGCCTTAGGTCCTGTTATAGTACTATGTATGAGACCCACTCAGGTCAACCAAGTATATGCAAATAGTCATTAGTAGATTATATACCTTATCAATAAAAACAACTGACATAACGCACTGATAATAGTTCACCTGTCAACCTTCTTGTCAGTGATATTTGCACTTCTGCTTGAATACTTTTGTTTGAACTTTAAAACTTTCAAGTGATCTTACCTAAATTCAATACTGTTCATGGCATTACACACCACTAGAACAGTAGTGGTCACGTGCGGCCAAGCTAGTAACCGGCTTCTACATTGCAAAAGTAGTCTCACCTTAAGAAAGTGCTGACAACCACTTATATTTGTCTCATGTTATGGTTACGGCATCCTGGATTGGCACCTGCTTCACAGATTTATCTCTTAGAGCTTTCTTTGTTTGTTTCAGATATTCACACGAAACTTCATAAGGGCTACCCGTGCTAGTTGTCCATAAGTTTTGAACTGATAGACTAGAGGGAAAGCAGCTGGTGAACAACACACTGCACGAAACTCTTTTGCTACTTTAACCAGTTTGGTCACACTCGTATAATGTACCCATGGATCCAAACTGTGGAGCACGAATTGTTTCTTTTGTTGAAGTAGATGTGAAATATGTTCCAGCACGTTAACCGATAGATCATGTTTGGCCCGTCCAGCGGGAGAACAAATTAGGTTTAAAAAAAACTCACTTCTTGAAAAAAAAAGACTTAATTTTTTATCAGTGTTTTGTCCCTAGACCTATATCAGACCTTTACCGTTTGTATACTGATGGAGAACGAAAGAAGAAATTCGATTAATTGATTCATGAATTTGGTAAAACAATACTACAACAGTATTGATGTTATCAGTCACGGAAACATTATTACACTGAAACGAGCACTTGTGTACACTTAATAATAGTCTTTGTTTTCATGTTCATGTACGCATGAAAAATAAATAACTCAGTGATAGAAAAAGATGTGGTTTAGACGCAGAAAGCTGGCAAATTAATAAAAACCAATAAACCTAAAACTTTGTGATGAAGGTCATGTTAACTGCAGATGTTTATTTTTCACACTGCTCTTAATTTGTCCATTGTAGATTCAAAATCAAAAGCGGATAAAAATATAATTAGAGATCTATCTTTCATCTCCCACAAGTCACTGCCGAAGATGCTTTTCGTTTAATGCTACAACTAGACATTTGGGCTAGAAAATTAGAGAAAAAATAGTAGTAAGTAAGTAATATGGAATTTCATTCCAGCAAAAAGGCTGGTGGCGCAGCAGTGTTATGTACTCTCTTTGGCCAGGTGATGTAAGAAGATAGAAATGATGACTGAGCATAATGGTTATATAAGAGATGAAATTCGATATGCCATGAGTGTAGACAATGTAATTTTTTCAACAGCGGAGAAGAAAGAGTGCTAAATCAACAATAGAAATACACAAATAACAATTCATCTTCAGAATACATATAGTTTGGTAGGTTGTGCATAGGAGCATTTTTATGAGGAGTATCATCTGATAGCAATGATAGAACATAAAGGTTTAACAAATGTTCTGCAGACAGTAAGAGTTTTTTTTGGTGGCAAACAGAAAGAAAGAGAGAAGGTATTTAAATAAAACAATAATGACCCCCAAACAGTTAATATACCAAAGTTGGAGATCTATGAAATGTACTAGACTCTGTATTAAAGATATACGGTCATAAGGTTCCTGAGTTAGACTAGATAGTACGATGAAAGCTATCAAGAACACATGACATTCCAGAATCTGTAGTTTGTGGTAAAAGGGGCAGATGCAGAGAGCTATGCAGTGTGGCCACAAAACAGACAAGGTCGAATGACGGCTATATATGAATACAGAATGTACGTCTTAGAAAGTTTTTGTCAATTGTAAGATGGAATTGGAATAATACATTTTATCAAGAGCCATCAGGTGGACCTTCTAGGTAAGGTGTTTGCCAACTATTACTCCAAGATTTGTGGCTATATGTAAGAGCCATAAGGGAATGTTCTCAATTCGGATATCGAAAAATTACAAGTCATGATATGATCAAAGCTTATGGTTGGTTGGACGAAAGAGAATGACTGAGGTTTAGCTAGCATTAATGGTAAGGCATCAATGGCGTCTCCAATCCAATAAGCATTTGATTGCAGTTTGTAAAACTTTGTTGAAAGTGAGCATTGTTTTGTAAGTGTCAATTAAAACTGTGTCATTGGTATATTGGATGAGATGGTTCAGAGATATATAGGTTGTCATATCAACAACATAAAGCAGAGATAACAGAAAGTGAGCAAAGAAAAGGAGCAAGAATAAATTCCTTCAACGAAGACAGTTACCCATCGTTCAAGGAGAAAGGAATGAACAAAAATAAGTGGAAGTGCCATATGGTGGCGTTTATAGATGAGGCCATGATGCCAGATAGAGTCAAAAGCCCGTTCAAAATAAAACAGTAGCATGCATGAAGGTTTATATGACTTAAACTTATTTGAGATGATGTCAGAAAGTTTTAGGATTTGACCCAACAGTTGAAAGGTGAGAGTGAAAGCCAGCCTGAGTACTGGGGAGAAAGTGATGGTCTGTAATTATTGTATGTAGTCTGCAAAGAATAATTCTTTCAAGGAATTTACTAAAAACACTAGTCAACTGTAGGGATAATATGATCTAACATGTAGTGGAGGTTTTTTAGGTTTTAGAAAGAATAAGACTGTTGACATCTTCCAAAAAACAGGATAAAACCCTGTACCAAGTATAAAGTTGTAAAACTTTACCAGGAGAATAAGGATCCGCACTGGAGCAAGCTGAAGATGTAAGGAAGTTATACCTTCTGGACTAGGGAAAATGTTGCATCTGCTGCTAAGAGACAGTTGAACATCATGTACAGTAATGGGCGTAGAGTGTAGATAGATAACAATACTCCAACTGATGAAAACTAAATGAGGTGAGTTTTGGGAGTGAAAAATCAGTTTGACAAAGGATGTTGACTGGGAGCATAAGAGTGAAATTTCAGAAAGGAGTCAAATATATCTGCTTCTTAGTTCAGAAATTCGGTGCAACACTATATACAAGAATAGGACAACACTGTGAAATGTTTGGCCTATCAACAAACTAGTTTGTTTCCAAGACTAAAAAAACATTGAAAATAGTTGTGACCTGTCTTTTGCAAACCACGATATTTGGAAAGAATACGATTTCTATAATGCTGAAAATCCTGTAAACGAAACAACGCCAGTTGATGAAGTCTGTAATATGCAGATGGAATAGAAGATGAACGAGCAGAGGCAATAAGAGATTCAAGTGTGCTAATCAACTTGTGGGCATGTTCAAGAGTAAAGAGAATGAAGTCTAAAGGTGGAACTGTACGAACAATGCGAGATTTGGAAAGCTGTCCAATTAGCATTGCGAAAATTTAAAATGAATCTGAATATATCAAGATGGTCATAAATATGACGACTACCGAAATGATCCTTGATGAGAAGATGATTACTTGCTACTGGATAAGGCATGTTGATGGAGTTGAATTGGACTGAGATCGGTTAAGAAAATAGAAAGGTAAGAAGGAACCAGAAATATGACCTAATGTGGCCCAAAACTGAACAAGTTCTGATTGAGACTGACTGTGATAATGGATGTCAGCCAAAATTATATAACTGCAAAACATACAATCCATGGAGTAGATAACACTGTGTGGTATCTTGACTCCAGAACGAACATATAACATAATTCAAGTGATAATTCCGTACGGAAGGTAAATCGTACTATGATATATCCTGGTTAAGTGTTTGAAGAAGGTAATTAATCCAGTAGGGAAGAGAAATATCGTTGTGTATACCCACTCCACTCCGACCACTATCTAATGGATGATCACAGCAATGAAAATGGTATCCACATTAATTTGCTGTTTGTGAATGTTTGAGAAAAGCTTTTTGTTGAGCAGTATAATGTACAACAAAAGAGGATCATATGTTGACAAAAAAAAGAAAGTTTAACATTCTGTCTCCATAACTTTCAGACCTTCTGGTTCCCATAGACGAAGAAATTTCAAATGTGAATTAAGACTAGAATAGATGGTCTGCATTTCGAGTTTAAACACTGTCTTAGCAGCATAGTTAATACTATCCTGGACTAAGTCTCTCTGATATGGATGAATATTCTGAAGGTAATGGTAAGGAAACGTAGTATGGTTTCATTTGTTGGAGGTGGGGAGACAGAGTTAACTGACGAATGTTACAGATGGGATGCGAGTCCAGGTATATGCACTGACAAACTGATGCGAGTCTCGACAATGTAGGCAGAATGGTTTGTTGGGACATCTAGCAGCAGAATGCGAGTTGTAGCAATGACATCTCTCACACCCTAGTGTTTAAGGTGGACAAGTTCTAGAAGCCATTACTTTATGTTGTTATCTAGAGATGTAAGCACCATGGTACAGAAGATGATCAATAACTTTGCTGCTGTCAGCCAGAACACTGTTTATGTATCTTAGACTGTGCATACCATTGATCCCAATAGCACGTCGAATGGAAATTCGATCTTCAAGGAATTTATATATGATTTATTTTTCGCTAATACTTGGGCCTACTCATCGAATAACACAACAAAGTAAGGGAGACTAAAGAGGTGGTAGTTGTTGCTTCGGGGTGAGGGAACCAAGTTTGTAGATAGTAGTGGAAGGTTGCAAGTTGGTAATACTAATCTTTGTACAAAGGATGTGTTAATGTTGAGAATTAGAATTCTTGACGATGGAATCACTGTGGGTTGGTATGATATACTGAATGTCAGCCCGAAGGCAATACTTTGTGATCTCCAAATAAAATATATGAATTGAGTAGATTTCAGGGCCCATTTCAGAAAAAAGAAACACAAATATGAGGGACAGCGGATGTAGTCATAGGAGTAGTCTATGAGGGTTGGAATAGTCAAATTAGTAGCTAGAGTTAGATTGACTGAAGATGGAATAGTAATGACAGGTAGAACAGAAGATTGTGTGTTAACAGAGGTAATCTCAGCATATGTAGGGGTATATACGGTAGAAGAGGGGACTGAAATAGCTAGTGAAGGGTCGTCAAAATCCAAAACAGTAACTCGTGAAGTAGTAGAATCAGTAGTCGGCAAAAGTTCTTGAAATTAGTACCTGAAAGGGAGTAAGGCTTAGCACGGTGAAGACTCAGAGAAAGTCATTTTATACTGGTGCTTCCTAACTAAGAGAAGTACAGAATGCATCCAAACAAACAACTAGAACATACAGTACAAAGGTCCAAACAAGTCGAAGAAAATTAACTGAACAAGATTATGTGTTAAAAACACACATATTTAACAGTAACTCACAAAGCACGATATTACTTACACTGTAACAATAATCAACAGGACTCGATAAATCTCATTCCGAAGAAAACACATGTAATATTTATGTGTTTTACTGTATTGTTATATTGCCTACAAAACATTGTTTTTCCAACAATTAATGTACGGGCGATGGAATGTATATATATTGTTACGCCTCCGTTTTTTAATTAATTTTCCGTAACTTCGTTCCGACGAAACTTTAGCGACACAAGTCCTTACTTAATAAAACTGGTTTATTCTTTCTGAATATAACTTTACGATACACTTAATTTCAACATTCGCGCTAAAACAAACGCTATAACGAACGTTAACTTCAACAATACTCTGACTGCAGGTCAATTACTCACTACCTACACACATTATTGTCACGTTGTGAGCGTCTTATATATATACCAGACAAACATATATCTAGTAAATGCTAGAGCATTCACGAAGGAACAAGATAGTTCTAGAAACGTGGCGTGACTCTAGTCACGTGACCTCGCTGACGCAACACTGCGACCTCCTTAGTATTGTTCGTCCCGAACAATAGCCACATACAATAAACCAATAACAATTAACAATAACTTAATTAAATGTACAGAATTACAATCACAAAATTACAATTCAACAAAGTCTCTTAATTTTACGGGACGTATCTTCTTCTGTACTGGTCTCCGTCTCGTTGGCTTCTGCTTCATGTGGGGTTCATCTGCTTCATCAGTAAATGTCCCATTATCGGTAACAGTCACATCAGTGGTAGTAACTTCATCAAGAGCTTCATCGTTTCCCTTCTCAAAACTGAGTAGAGTTTCTTCTTCGACGGTGGCTTCTTCAGGTGGCACGTCTTCAGCAGCGTCATTTGTTCTGTTGTCCACTTCATTCCAACTGAAATGTCCTGGACCATGATAACGCCAAAGCCTGTTGGCATGCACCACTTTTGGTTCACCTCGCCGACCACATTTTACCCGGAAAGTCACGTCTGAGAGACGATCCACTATGTCAAATGGGCCTTCCCATGGAGAAGACAACTTAGGAGACTTCTCTTTGGTCTTCCTGGAATTATGCAACCATACCTTGTCTCCTGGTACAAAGCTGACTTCAGTAGATCTCTTATCATAAGTTAACTTCATCGAATCAGCAGACGTTTTCATGTTCGAACGCACTTGATGGTGAATATCATCCATCCTTTCCGATAACACTTCACAAAACTCTGACACATTTCAGGCAACTCTTC
>NW_013667649.1:166791-170016 GCF_000517525.1 Limulus polyphemus
ATATTGGAGGAAGGACTCTTGCCACTTTATTCCTCGGGTTTCGTGGACAAGAACACAACGTTGTTTCAGGAAGATGGAGCACCGTGTCACACTGATAGAAACACACAAAAGTGGCAGGAAGAAAATGGTATCCAGAAGTTGCCCTGGCCGAGCCAATCTCCTGACATGAACCCTATCGAAAACCTTTGGGCCATACTCGACCGGTAAGTCAAGAAACAACAAAAAAAAACAACTTCGAAGAGCGATCTATTCCAAGTTTTGAAGCAAGAGTGGGCGAAAATACCACAATCTAAAATTGACGAGATGATTCTCACGATGCCCCAAAGGATCAACGAACTCCACGAAGCGAAAGGAAGATCTACTAGATATCAATTCAATTATAAATATATCAATTCATGTGAATATGACTGACAAATTTCATTTTTTCTGAAAATGTGGTGTCTATTTACTTGTGACCACGTTGTGTATATGCATGATGGGTTACATGTTTGTGTTGGAAGCAAGAAAATAGTTAGCAAAGCTTTGGTTCCATATGTTGTCATCGTGGTTATCAGTCTTTCAGAAATTATTATCATACAAAAGTACTGATTTTATCTAGTGGAAGGAGAGGTATCTTTACCAATATGAAATCAGCAATAATACACAAGAGATAGAATTAATGATCTTCCAATTACGTCAGAGTCGTTGAAATACCCGAAAGAAGGGTTATAAACGTCTTGTTTCATCTGTTGACAAGTTTATGTGATAAATAATCAATAATACTAACATGTTATTCGCTTTACTGGACTCGCATTTCTTGATAAGCTATTTGCTGCTGACTCTTGTTACTTTTTAAATGAGCTTTGGGACAACTAGGCCTTAGGTCTACAGACATGGTATCCATTATATGAGGTAAATGGTGTATGCAAATAATTCCTTTAGTAATGTTAAAGTTATTTTGGTCACATTTGTCGGAAGAAGAGTCGGTAGTTTTTATGAACTTGCAGGTTACACAATGAGCTTTATTACATGGATGACAATTATTCTGTGGTGAGGTGTAATTCACTTTTGCATGAACAAGAATATATTTAAGACTTCTGATTTGTCTAAGGCAATCATTCAGTTGTCGTAGATGTAAATGTTTTTTCAAGTGACAGGTAATAACAAGACGAATTCTGTTTGACTCTTTATAGAAATAAAAGAAGCCTATTGGAATCCACTTTAAATACTGTTTAACCCCGCGAAATAAATCTAGATACTGTATCCAATGATTTTCGATCATTAGTTAGTTTCTCTCAGAAAACGCCCGGCATGGCCAGGTGATTAAGGAGCTCGACTCGCAGTCTGCGGGTCGCGGGTTCGAATCCCAGTCCCACCAAACATGCTCGCCCTTTCAGCCGTGGGTGCGTTATAATGTGACGGTCAATCCCACTATTCGTTAGTAAAAGAGTAGCCCAAGAGTTGGCGGTGGGTGGTGATGACTAGCTGCCTTCCCCCTAGTCTTACACTGTTAAATTAGGGACGGCTAGCGCAGATAGCCCTCGTGTAGCTTTGAGCGAAATTCAAACCAAACCTTACTCGTTATGCGCCATGAGATGATGTTTATAACCATTATACTCCTAGCTTAACTACAAACAAACAGAAAACGTGCATATGTTGATAATTACATCATGAATATATATATATATATGTCGTTATCGAAGCATGATACCTACATGTATCAGCACAAAAACTTAACCCAGCAATTATTACAGCTAATTTAATGTACCGTTTTAATCAACAGTATGTAATGTTGTAAGACCTTAAGATTAGACTATTCGTTGGTAAAAGAGTAGCCCAAGAGTTGGCGGTGGCTGGTGATGACTAGCTGCCTTCCCTCTAGTCTCACACTGCTAAATTAGGGACGGTTAGCGCAGATAGCCCTCGTGTAGCTTTGAGCGAAATTCAAAGCAAACAATCTTTAAATTTTAAAAGTAAAACACGCTAGAACTGGCTATTTTGGTCAAAGTCTGTGTCCCTCCACGTCGCTGAACCACATCTACAAGCCTCCCAGTGGTACAGTGGTATGTCTGCGGACTTACAACGTGTTTCGATACCCGTGGTGGGCAGAGCACAGATAGCTCATTGAGTAGCTTTGTGCTTAATTACAAACAAACACGTCTTCAAATGTAATGAAACCTCCAACCATGAATAGCAAGAAATCCTTCAGTGCCAAGATTCTCGTATCTTCGCCGAACTTCTTCACAGCTTTCCTCCGCAATAATTGTAGTTGCAAGAAATAGAACCCACGAAATCCAAAACAAACACAACTGGTAAAACTCTCCCACGCGCGGGGTTGAAGGGGAACAATTGTTTCTGAACACCCCCTGTTGGAAGAGTAAGCAACTATCACGTTGTTTTCACTTCCTTCAAACACAATTTATACCACGTTTTATTTGTTTGTTTTTGTATTTTATTCGTGAAGTGTTCACATCTCCGCTTCGTCGTGTTTCCGGTTCCCGACTTCCTGGGGCTTGTTAGATCTCCGCTTCGTCGTGTTTCCGGTTCCCGACTTCCTGGGGCTTGTTAGATCTCCGCTTCGTCGTGTTTCCGGTTCCAGACTTCCTGGGGCTTGTTAGATTTAAAATCAAAATACCTTTCAAGGTACCTTGGAAAAGCACATTGCTCTAAACCCATTGGATACTCAGATATTTGCCTGTAACTGATACTCATTTTTATATCTAATACATTGGCCGCAGCCATGTTTGCACTGCAACTGAGAACCCGAAGATACAGGTGCGTGAAAGGACAGTTGGCATTGAATATGCCGGTCGCCGAAAAGTAAACATTTGGAGTGCTCGAAAATAAATTAATCTTCCTTCTTCCCGCTAGAGTTAGTTATAGTTTAATATGGCTGGAGACGGCTTGAATGGGTAATGAAGAAAACATATATATAAGTTTAACATAACAGCAACTTATATTAAAGTTTTTCTTCATTACCCATTCAAGCCGTCTCCAGCCATTATTAAACTATAACTAACTCTAGCGGGAAGAAGGAAGATTAATTTATTTTCGAGCACCCCAAATGTTTACTTGACCGGCGACCGGCATATTCAATGCCAACTGTCCTTTCACGCACCTGTATCTTCGGGTTCTCAGTTGCAGTGCAAACATGGCTGCGGCCAATGTATTAGATATAAAAATGAGTATCAGTTACAGGCAAATATCTGAGTATCCAATGGGTTTAGAGCAATGTGCTTTTCCAAG
>NW_013667649.1:170718-175850 GCF_000517525.1 Limulus polyphemus
ATAGCCCTCGTGTAGCTTTGCGCGAAATTCAAACAAACAAACACACTGTCAGAAAAATAAATTTTTACTTTCTCATTTGTGGTGCGAATTCTTTTTCTGATCCCTAATATTTCTTAATATAATGTCAATCTTCATAACACATCTTTATTTTACTTTATTAATACCAAGTTCCCTTGACAATTTTTTATAAACAAAACTTCTCTAACCTATTTATGTCTAATATTTTAGTTTCCTGTGGTATTGTGCAACGGAAATGAGATACTTGCAACAATCCATTGTGAGCTAATCAAAACACTTCCAGGTTGTCATGGTGATCTGCCATTTCATAACTCTGCCTTTTCTTACATTTTGCTATACTTAATCCTTCTTTATTATTGATTCTTAAAATGAGATCTAAATCTTCAATGAAATGTTACATTTTAAAATTTACATCTAAGCCAAGGGGAAGTAGGCTAAATATTCTATGAGACAGCTAGTTAATTAGATTTTAGTAAAACTGAAAACAGAAGACGGGAGGGGTAGAATAAAACAATTAGTGATTAGTGATTTCTGGCAACAGATTATTTGTTACCCTCATAAAAAGTCAATAATTATTCAATGCTTTGCTTAAGGAAATGGATTAGTGCAATTTCACGACCGTTAAATCTGGTTTACAAGGCTGTCATAAATATATACAGAACACTTGCACGCAAATTTCGAAAAAAATGACCTATACTAGTCCTGGAAAGATGAAATAAGCAGTTATTCGAACTGTGAAATGTACAGTGTTCCATAGTTTAGGTTTTAAGTTGAGACTGGTTTTAATGCTAGATCAACCTAGTGAAAAGTTGTGAAACCTTTTTACTTCGTTTCTATCCGCAAATGAATAAAACGATTAACTGTTTCATATAAAAAACGTGAAGAATACTTCATTTATATTATTTTGAAAAATTAGAACATGTAAAGAGAAAATGAAAATAGAACTGAGTAGAATTAGGGTTGTTTAGATTAAATTTATTGTCTTTACACTAAAAGTAGCATCCATCTTAAAAACACCCGTAATGTTTAACTTCAAAAACGTTTGAGAGATACCTAAATGTTATCAATACTAACAAATTAATTTCAACTTTACTGGTGTTGAGCTAACTGAATAGTATAAATACAGATTATGTACTTTATATTGAAATACTTTTGGAGCCTCACGACATCGTTACAGTCCATG
Organism: Limulus polyphemus; assembly: GCF_000517525.1. Taxonomy (NCBI): domain Eukaryota; kingdom Metazoa; phylum Arthropoda; class Merostomata; order Xiphosura; family Limulidae; genus Limulus; species Limulus polyphemus. The sequence continues at coordinate 171,920 of NW_013667649.1, forward strand.
TCGTCACGTCCGGACGGGCTGTGCCTGATGACTGTGTATCTTTACAATAACCATGAAGCATAATTTTGTTTGCAAAAGCTTTAGTCCTAAGGCGGTCAGAAGGCCTTCCATAATCCATCGAATATTCGAGAACAACGGTTTCCAAGTGCTCATTTCAACATTCCGATCCAATAATGGTCTAGAAGTATTAGCTGTTTAGCGTTTCAAACCTTAAACAAGAGACGTGGACTTTACCAATATATTACATTGCTCTTTATGGGGTTTACGTGGATGAAAAATTAAAAAGCAGCTGGGAAATTTAATTAGGGAAGCATATTCACATGTCATAGTGAATTGCATATTTAAGCCTTTAAGAAGTTTATCGGAATACTTTGTTTTTTAAGGATAAGATCCCTAACCTTACGCGCTCTAACTGGTCCACCAATACCAGAACTCCAAGTGCGGAGGCCTATACACCAGATCTACAGTTCGATGTCTTCAGGAGCGCATTCAAACAACAAAATAAAGACATATCCAGCATAATATTCCGTGTTATTAAATAATGTGATGAACCAGTGACAAAACAGTTGGATCAGCGAAGACTGAAGTAAAGCTGCGGATCAACAAACTACTAATAAACATGTTGAAACCAAAACGGAAACCAAAGACTTCTATATTCATATTGGAACTATGAGTGACACTACAATGAACCATTTAACTTTATTTTAACGTGATTATCAACTGAAACATTTTCTCCCTGTAAGTTACTCCAGTCTTCTTGAATGACCTTTCTCTGGCTTACAAGTGACTTTAGCCGTGCCTATTTAGTTCACTTCTCTTGTAAGATGATAATTTAAATTTTATAGGTCCCTAGTCTCAAATGTCTACTCTTTTGGGATGATTATTCAGCCATACAACTACTGATAATACTGCTTTCGTGAAACAATTCTAATTTACACTTACCACATTCACGGGAAAGTGGATGAAGAAGAATTATTTGTGAAAAAGATACCATTAAACGACTGCTTCTGTATCTTTCATTTCTGTCTATATATATATATATATTCTTTTTCAATCCCGACCTTAACTGCTTTCGCGCCTCCAACATTTGTCCAGGCCGTTTGGATCAAACACTAACAGATGTGTGAAATCTTGAGTTTCCCCCATCAACGATTCTTTGATATTTTTGCCATGTAACACATATAACTCTAATCTATCCGATGAAACACGTGTTTGTCCTAGTTTTTAAAAAGCCAAAGCGGCATGGGCTAGAGACCCAAAAATGGGGTCATCACAGACCGCCAGGCAGGTGAGTGTGATCGGTTCATAATGTGTTTGGTGTACTATATTGTGATCATTCGTATATATACGGTGACTCAGCAGTATGATTGAGAGTTTGTACCCCTAAAAAGTGGGTTTCAACATCCGCAGTGAGCACATGACAGTTTAAGATTACGAGATTATACGTTATAATTCTTTAAGAAACCAATCATACTATTTGTATGTGCCGAGTGCGTGCAGTTATGTTTCTGTATCTTTTCAGCATAACATGGCGGTCGCCATACCGCTAGATGTTTTAAAAATGACTAATTAATTACAATGAAACCTTGTCTTTCAATCTTGAATTTGAAGTTTTTTTCATTCAAGCTATAAAAAAGTCTTAAGATATGAGGATAATTGTGTGCTTGTTAAGTTACTCTATCGTTTTACATGGGCTAAAATAGGATGATCCACTGAATCGTTAAAAATAAAATGGTGATTCGGCTTAGTTATTCGAAGAGCCAGTGGTGCTTCGGCTTAGTTTCCTAGTTATTCTTTGTTATGTGTTTTGTAGTTTAAAAATGACAAATCATTTATTTGTTTTTACCTAGTAAATAAGTCACACTTAGTACCCAGAAAACACAAGAAATTGTTATTACCTGAATGTAGAAGTATCTGCTCGATTTTATACCAGTGTAAGGGAGTTAGCAAAAGCAAGTTACCAGCTAGTTTGAGGTATAATTATAGTTAAAGAGAATGAGAGAGCCAGAGACTGAGGTACCTAATTTTACCTACTACAAAAAATAAATATATCAGCTTATCAAATATCATACAGGACATCTTGGTTACTTGAGTTTTCCTTAACGTGGTTCAAGTTTTGGGTCTTTCTCAGAAGTCTTGCGCCCGGCATGGCCAGGTGATTAGGACGCTCGACTCGCAATCTGCGGGTCGCAGGTTCGAATCCCCGTCACACCAAACATGCTCGCCCTTTCAGCCGTGGGGGCGTTATAATGTGACGGTCAATCCCACTATTCGTTGGTAAAAAGAGTAGCCCAAGAGTTGGCGGTGGGTGGGGATGACTAGCTGCCTTCCCTCTAGTCTTACACTGCTAAATTAGGGACGGCTAGCGCAGATAGCCCTCGTGTAGCTTTGCGCGAAATTCAAAACAAACTAACAAACAAACAGAACCTTTGACGAAGATCAGTCTCGTTACTTAGTTACATATTGGATTTCATTATTTATTTTGTCTATTGTAACATAGTTGAACGTTCCAATCTGTGAATATTCTGCAGCACCTTTATTATGCGCATTCAGGAAAAGGAAACACACACGAGTTTAGAAACATTAACCTTGACAACGCCCCTTTTACGAGTTATATAAATCAGTATAAAAAAGCGCGCAGAGTGGAGACATTTCATTCTCCGAAACCCACCAAAAAAACTGAAGGTCAAATAGGGTTTTACCCGACCAGGTAGGAAGTCTGAAAGTGGCCATGGATTTTTCGGCAATGTTTATGAGTAGGGACTTCACAAAAAATTTTAAATTAAAAAAAAATCTCAAAGTCAATAGTGTATTCCATATCACGAACTTACTGACAAGCCTGTAAGCTATTCGAGTGTAATATACTAGCAAGCTGTGACGGGAGCTACTAGTAGACAGAGTAATCAGGGAAACGAATGTGAACATTACATATCCCAAGCAAAAGAAAGTCTCGTCGAACAATAAGCGATGATTACAATCCTACTATAATTTAAGAGAAGTTTGTCTACTAAATCCTTTCAGGCTTTTAGATTTGGGCCTGTCAAATATGGTTAATCAACTAGCAATGATTCGGGATATGTAAAAAAAAAGTTATTTTTCTTTTAAAATGCACAGACTTCATAGCTCCAGTGATGGGTAAATATAGCTTAACCAGTGGGGACGGGTATTGATTGTTTGAAGTTAAGCACAAAGCTACACAATGGACTATCTGTGCTCTCCCCACCACGGGTATCGAAACCCGGATTCTAGCGTTGTAAGTCCGCAGACATACCGCTGTACCACTGGGGCGCCGGGTATTGATGGAATTTACTCTTCTATTACACGGGGTATACATACAGTCTATGCACTTTCAATCATTACTGGCATACTTCGAACAAAAACACGAACATTATTTATACTCATAACTGGTAAAACATTAATTCTACAATTGAATATCGGTTTTAAATCCCATCAATCATGTGGGGATTTCTTTTGTTACACATTGTTTATATATACTTTCAATATATGCCCCCCCCCCCCAGTGGCACAACGGTATGTCTGTGGACTTACAACGCTAGAATCCGGGTTTCGATACCTGTGGTGGGCAGAGCACAGATAGTCCACTGTGTAGCTTTGTGCTTAATTACAAGACAAACAAACAAACACAAATTTATAATAAGTGGGATGTTTTTAAGTCGCATGTTACTTATTGCTTTTCGATAAAACGAAACAATGACCCTTATCTATAAAAGCAATAAATGAATCATACAGGCGATTTGTTTTCTTTCATAAACTTCTCACTGTTCATCGCGTGGGTAGACCTGCTGGTCTGATAAATGAAGTTTAATATAGTTGCGCTGATTTCTTGACAATATGCGAGACTATTTACCGTATTTTTCGGAATATAAGACGCACCCTTATTTTGAAGACAAAGTTTTGGGGGAAAAAAGCT
>NW_013667649.1:176585-179449 GCF_000517525.1 Limulus polyphemus
AGCTTTTTTCCCCCAAAACTTTGTCTTCAAAATAAGGGTGCGTCTTATACACCGAAAAATACGGTACTTGCTTTTTAAGGTTGAAAGCTAAGGATGCTGCGTTGGTTTGAAGGTTAAGGAGAATAATATATCAACCATACTATATCTACTATATCTAGTCCCAATGAGGCCTTTTGCCCAATACTAGGGCTCATAATGCCATTTAGCATATGACAGACATAGTAGTGGGAGCTTGAAACGCTATATACATCATCAACTAGTTGAACAACGACTGTGTCAGTGTGAACTAGATTAAAATGCGTTTTCCTCAATACAAAACTCATCAGTCAGAGGATATGGCGGACATAGTGTGGTTGAAGTACTGTTATACACTTCTTCTTGAAAAACCATAAGAAACTGAATCAAAACTGTTGGTTTTAGCACATAAAACACACAATAGGCCATCCGCGTTCTGTCCGACTTATTGGTTAGGGAGGTCGACTCGCAATCTGTGGGGCGCGGGTTCGAATCTCATCACCGAACATGCTCGACCTTTCAGCCGTGAAGGCGTTATAATGTGACAGCCAATTCCGCTATTCATTGGAAAAGAGTAGTCAAGATGGAGGGTGTTGACTAAATGCTTTCCCTCTAGTCTATCACTTCTAGCTTAGGGACAGCTAGCGCAGATAACCCTCGAGTAACCTAGCAAGAAACTCAACAGAAAAACCGCATTTCCACTATATGGAATCTAACCCAAGATTCTAGCGTTGTAAGCCCGTCAACTTACCGCTGACACACTGGGTGAGAGTGGTGGGGGGAGTGTATAAAGAACGTAGTGTTAAAAACCTATAATAGATCTAATACTAATGTTTTACGAGGTAATAATTAGTAAAGTTCTAATAAAGTTAATAAGCATCAAAGTGATATTAAAGAAAGAAACAAAATATTGTTTAAAAAAATGTTTTTTCTTATAATCTTTAGAGTAAGTTTCTGAAAATAAGCATCTGACCTGTAACTTATTAATAAAAAAAAGCTTAATATAAAAATTAACATTTTCAATTCGGATGAAGGTTATGATACCAGTCATGTAAAAGCGAAATATTTTTGAAGTATAAAAAGTCAATTCAGTCATTTTTTTTTAGGTTGGATTATTGAAAAATATAATTGTTCTGTTTTATTTGTTAAAGATGTGTTAATACTTTAAAAATAAATTCACTTGGTTAAAAGCAAAGTCCTTTATAAATAAGTTATAAAGTTTTAGTCTTGTGGGATTTTATTGTTAATGAATCAATTGAATCTTCTTAATTAGTACTAAGCTACAACTGTTAGTAATGCTTATGAATAAATCGACAAAATTGGTATATATATTCCATCCCTTAGTCTTAGATGCCGAGAAGTAAGACTTTATACGAACAATTTGCATATGCTAATTTAGTAATCTTACTTCTATTATCACATTTTGCTCTATACATTGGGTTATATTATCTTTTTTTTGTCAATGAAGGTTAATATTCCTTGTGATAGGTGTAAAGTTACTGTGAAAATGCTTAACTACATATACAAGTAAGATGAACTTTACCATCGCAATAAAAGCTAACAAATAATATCTTCCTTGGTAGATACAATTACATCCTACAGGTGTTCTTATTAATTGATTTAAAAGTTGAACACTCGGTCTTGAAATCTTCACTACAAAAGAGTAGAGAATTTATCACTAGTCAGTGCTTTTGGTATAAGATTATACATGGTTCAAAACCGAGTACCTGAATAAAATATTTGCATTTTGAGACAAGACTATTTAACGTATATAATTAGTATAACTATAGCAACTAATATCGAGCGTTGAGTGCGTTATATTAAAACGATTTTGGAACCTAAGCAGTCGTTATAGTGAATTTTGCCACAACTGGTCATGCTCAACTTGAAAGTTAAGCATTTTCACAATAGGCCTGCAGTGTACCTTCAATTTCAAAAGGCTCCGTCGTCAGGCTGTCATGTCAAAAGCACTCTACTTCTCCCTGCCAGCTATCCAAGCTTCATGTAGTGTACGCAGAACGACGGTTTCCTAACTCCCGTTTCAACAATGCGGTAAACTGGTGTGCCATATAATGAAATGATACATAACTTACAATAGGTAGAGAAGACTAATGTCACCTGACGTGTTAAAATTGTTCTCAATTTTCTTGTTACATTAAGAATTAAAATTAATATATTTAATAATTAAGGTATTATCGCTCCACACTTTTAGATGTGGATGCATTACACAAGTGAAAGTAAATACCGTTGTTCGGTTGAAAGAGTCGTACGAAGCCCTCAACGTTAGAGACGGCTATACCTGAATTTTAGGAATCGAACACCCGGCCATTTAACCCACGAGTGCATAAGATGTCATTATGGTTAAAAAAAATTAGAAGTGATTGTTTTATTAACATTTTGAAAACTGAATTACTTATTAACCTTGCTTATACTTAAGACTTAGAAATCTCGGTTATTTGTAGAGAAAATAACAATTAGAGAGTTCTGGGGGAAAAGAAGGTTTAGCAGTGTCAGGAAAACAAAATTGTTTTTCAGGGCTGTGTCGGGGATAAAGTGAGAAGTGCGTTCGCACACGGTGCCAACTCGAAGGTGGGTGCCGTTTGCCCGATTCATTAAAAAAGCAAACTAGTGGGTTGGAGTGGGGACGTCGAATTTATATATTGTAGAGGGCGCCATCAAACATCTGTACATCTGTAATGAAGAAAACTTTAATATAAGTTTAACATAACAGCAAATGTACAACGTTTCGACAAGGTTTTGTCATCATCATGTACAAGTAATTTACACTGACACGATATATATATTGTTGCGTCATCGAGATCATGTGATTCTCACGCTTTCTACTTTCT
>NW_013667649.1:179795-182005 GCF_000517525.1 Limulus polyphemus
ATGTAGAATTCTGGGAAGTTATTGCATGTTATTTTGTAAATGACGTTGGTATTGCGTGATTCTAAATAATTTTTGTTTAGTAACGATTTTAATTTAGGGACGGGTTTTTGTGAAAATTTGACGTTGACAGGAATATTGTGTTTAATGGCTAGTTTTCTCCAAGTGTGGATAATTCTTGAGCTGGTTTCAGGAACAAAAGGTAAACTGCAGTGTAATGTACTGTTGTTGGGTTTGTTAGTGTCAATTTTGTTCGTGAGTTGAGTTTTGTTGTGGAGAATGTTGGAGAGTTTTTCAACAATAGCTGGTGGAAATTTATTGGTGTGAATAAAGGAATGTTTTATGTGGTTAATTTTTTCATTTATGTCGTCCGTTGAACAGAGTCTTGTGGCTGTGTTTATGAGGCTTTTAAGTGTATTAATTTTTTGTGTGGTGTCATGAGCGGAATTCCAGGAGTGTAGAGGCCAGTGTGTGTGTTTTATGCGGTGAATTTTGGTTTTAAACTGTGTGTCCGATCTAATAATTTTGAGGTTAAGAAAAGATAACTGTTTATTCGATGACGAGGAACCCACTTTGAGACTAATAATGGTTGGAGACGGCTTGCATGGGTAATGAAGAAAAACAAAGAACCCAACATAAACAAATGAAAAATCAAAGAATCCATCTTAATTGAACAAAACAACCCTACTCTTAACCAACACCCCGAGGTGCCAAAATACCTCTTCTAAGTTTTGCAACAGTATTCGGTCATGTGACCTCTTTGTTCAATACTGTATATATATATATATATATATCCGTTTCAATGTAAATTACTTGTACCTGATGATGACAAAACCTTGTCGAAACATTGTACATTTGCTGTGATGTTGAACTTATATTAAACTTTTTCTTCATTACCCATTCAAGCCGTCTCCAACCATTATTAATTTCCTAGTTTGTTCGGGACGCCCTCTTTTTTAGTATATAAGCCCAAAAAATAAGAGATAGATATATAGATAGATTGAAGAGATAGATAATTGAGTCAAGCGAACAGTGGGTAAAGTGTGTGAATCACTGCGATTTATAGCCTGTGTGATAAAGGTTGTTAAGTTTAAAGTGACTGTGGAAATTCTGTGTATCATAAAAAGTTATATTGAGAAAGAATAAACTAGTTTTAATCAAGAAGGGACTTGTATCACTGAAGTTTCTCGAAAAAGAATTTTTACCGGAAATTATGAAACAAACAGATACCTAAAAATTTGATGTCAGAAAGTGGTACGGAAAAAAAAAGAAGAAGAAGGAAACGAGAAGTGGCAAATCAAACTACAGTCTAGCAGATTTGATGGCAGCAATACAAGAACAGCAAAAGAAACAAGAAGAATGAGAAGATAAACAAGGAAAGAGACTACAGCAGTGGTTGGAGGAGAAAGAAAATAAACAAAGAAGAGAGACAACAGCAGTGGCAAGAAAACCTGCAACAGTGGCAGCTCGAACAGCAAAATAAACAAGAAGAGAGATTACAGCATTTGTTGGAGGAAAAAGAAAAGGAAACAAGAAGAACGAGAAAATAAACAACAATAGAGACTACAGTAGTGGTTGGAGGAGAAAGAAAAGAAACAAGAAGAGGGACTACAGCAGTGGCAACTGGAGCAAGAAAGGAAACAAAAAAGTACAAATGGAAAAGATTAGTAAATTTCAAAATGAATTAAATACATTAAAGGATGATTTACTGTATTTTACACAGGGAGGATATATTAGCCATCGACCTAATCAGCCCCAGACAACAGGAAGCCCCTTCCAGACCCTGCAGCTAAACCATAATGCAGACATCTTCAGTCCTGCCAGAAGTCACATTCCATACATGAGTGTCAGCAATAGGGGTGATCTAGTACGAAGGAAGCCACAGGAATTCGATGGGAAGGCACAATGGTAAGCATATAGAGCACGACTTTAGCACCTGGCAGAAATAAATAGATGGACAGAGAAGCAGAAAGCAGTTTACTTAGCAATGAGACTGAAGGGACAACTACTGGAAATAATTGGACATTTGTCAGCAGATGACAGGCGCAACAATAGAGCACTGGTAGCTGCTCTAGAACTCAGGTATGGAACTCAAAATCAGTACGAAGTATACAGGGCTAGGTTTAGGACGATAGTCCGTGCTAAAGGGGAGAGCCTGCAAGAGCTGGCACAAGACTTGGAAAGCAATGCACACAAGGCCTACCCAACTGCAC